>NW_014040311.1:98516-102337 GCF_001186125.1 Sphaeroforma arctica JP610 | reverse complement strand
TATATATATATATGTGTGTGTGTATACAGTATATATACATACGTATATATATATATATATATATATTTATGTATATATGTACGTATATATATATATATATATTGTTTGTATGTATATATATATCTGTATCTGTATATGAATTGTTTTGCCAATTTTTTCTTCCATATATATGTTTATTTACAAAGACGCGTACCTATTTATATATATACATATCTATCTACATATATATATATATATATATATATATAGTGTGTGTGTGTGTTGGCGTACACACATATTTGGTGAATTAGAGTTTTTTTGCCAGTTGTGTTAAGTGTGCGTATATATGTGATGCTTGTTTTTGTGTTTGTGTTTGTGTTTTGTAGTTGCCTATGTATATATGTTTGTTTCTGTGTATGCGTGTGTTCTTGTGTTTATGTTTGTATGTTTCTAAGTAGGTATTAAATCTATTATACATGCATGTTTGTGTACATCAACGTATAAGCCAGGTTGGTGCTCGCTAATGGTGAAAGGTTATCATTGTTGGGTTGGTTCTGGGAGAGTTCGCGTAGTCTCATCTCATGAGGATCTGCTACGTTGCACATGACTGCGTGTGTGTTAAGCTAACTTTGCAGTTCAAACTGTCACACTTTTGAGGAGCTACTACCTTGTACATGACTGCGTGTGTGTTTCTAGCGTAGATAGGCTTGCTGTTTCTAGTATACCGCACATCTGACTACTGCAGACTATTTCTGGCCATTAGGACGCTTCTCTTCGATTTTATATTTCCAACACACTCAGTATTTGCAAGCTTAGATTGCTCCATATAACTTTGTATCAGTCTTCGTAGCATTTTCATCTCCTCTTAGACTTGATGATCTATTAAACTTGTACACCGAGGGAAGGTACTTAATACATGATCCTTGCGTTTATCCCAAACAGTGAATGCGACCCTCCCGACCGAGCATGTTTGCGGATCATCAAATGCTGGGTGTGTGGGCATGCCAGAGAGCAAGTGCCTCAGAGATTCCTGGATGAAATCACGTGTGAGAAGTGCCATACTCTGCAACCTCCACACCCAGAATACAACTACTACGATCTGTTTGACAAGTAAGTAGACGTTTTGGTCTCATCTCTGTGTGTGTTAGTCGACCTGAGTTATGCTAACTCATCGAGGATTGCTTGATTCTTTTCGGAAACATCACAACTTCAATACCACTTGATGCCAAGATTAGTCATACCTGTTCATTGCCGAAGACGTTTTAACTACACACATATCCGTAATTATTGGTAATTCGCTGTGACTGCTTGGGTGTACCACTGGGTGTACCACGTACTATATTGAAGATGAATGAACACGCTGTGTTGCACATGCATACATGCTCTCGTTTGATCAACTTAATTTGCCCACGTGTATCTGACAATACCAAGCATTGTCTGTTTCATCTTCAGTTACTGATGGCGTGCCTACACATCGACCTCTCAATTTGTACAGAGCACCGACGTTTAACGTGAATGTCAAGAATCTTCAGTCGCAATACCGACGAAGCCAAACCCTGCTACATCCCGATAAATGGTCAATGTCTACGCCGGTAAGTTTTTTTGGGATTCCTACAGTAATTGCTGATCTATTTTGAGTTTTATTTTCTGAGATTATGTGATCGATTTGCGATTGTCAGTAGTTTGGTTTTGCGTATGGTATATTATATTGGGCTTTGCTTCCGGTGTATTGTGAGAATACTTATTTATTATATGCTTTCAACCCACGAACAATAATAACAATAACAGGAACAAAAGCGGAACGCTGCTCAACAAAGTAGCTTATTGAATAAAGCTTTCCGGACGTTGCGGGACCCCTTACAACGAGGGCTTTACTTGGTAAGTCAGTACATATCGTATGCGTTGATCTCATAGCTGTGATTGTATATCTCTTCTGTGTCTGTCCTTCTACACACACTTTGGTTTCATCTACGCTTTCATATCACCCATCGATTTTTCCGAATCTTGCTATCACATACTTTGTCGCGTAGCGCAAACCTACATTTGACGAAAAGTCGTGTTGTTGATGGGAAGCCTTTCTACATTATACATGGTGCATCTACGCGCGGACATATTCCTGTTTGCTATTCGATTTATGGTTGAAATTCTGACTTAGACTCAGACTCTAAATACAAGATTTGGGGTTCTTCATATGCTTGTGCTGAACCTCTGTTCATTCCTGGTCACCTACAGCTCAAATTACGAGGCATGCCTATGGAAGAAGGGACAGATAATAATGATCCGGCCTTCCTAATGGAGATTATGGACATCAACGAAGCCATAGAAGATGCGGAGACCGAAGCTGTAAGTGTGCATTCAAATTGTGTCTGACCAGTATTTAGGGCGTGGCTCAGTAGGTATCCCCAAATATCAAAGTGTCACTGGACTGGGTATTTTGCTAGGTCTATGTTGTCGTCAGTTTTATTATAGACAAATTTTGTCCAGTATTTCGAGTTTGAACCCCTTCGGACAATCTCCACCTCTGGCTCGTTTTTAGAATTCGGTCGCACTTAGAAACTCGACAACGAAATGCGTGTTTTTAACGCTGTCATTGGCTATATATAAATATGCTGGTTAAGTTATCATCCACTTAATAAATTGTTATGATTGGTACATGTACATCGACATTTTCACCAGTACTACTTCGAAGTTATTACAGTTGTCCTGGTATTTATCACGATTCTACGAATATCCTGTGTCTCGAATACGATTTTTAATCGTATGTATGACAGTTATATTACTCCGAGATTGCTTGCTTATTGGATTCGGTTTTGTATCACTGACTGCTTGTAGGAGATATCTGTTGTGCACGAAGAAAACAAAAAGCAGATCGGAGATGTCATACAGCAAGTGAGCGAGGCTTTCAAAGAAGATGACTTGAAGGTATGATACTGGCATACATACATGAGATTTATAGTATCAAACGTTAGAGAAGGATTGCGATGTCCGAGTTCGGTTCGCTAAGTTTTTACTTCATATATTTATAGCGATGTGGAGTGTGGTGTGTTATTCACCTCCTCTGCCGTGATTATCAAGCACAACTATCTGTAACGTAACCACATACGCACCTGATCTACTGACACCCTTCGATTCTACTTCCTCTTATTCACTCCTCCCTCAGCGTGCTCACACATTGATGGGGAGGTTACAGTTCTACGAAAATATAAATCAGCTGACTACTCACTGGCACCCCGGGCGTCGCCTTACGATCACGCATTAGTGCATCGCTCATGTCCCATGCGACACCCTGTGAGATTTCCTTATATGCTGCTCGTGTGTCTGTGATCAGGCTATGCAAATCAGCGCCACCCCAAGTACGACACAAGCCCAGGGTGGAAATAAAAGCAGTTTCGAAGATGGAAGAAGTTTAGCGAGGCGAACAACGATGCCTTGCGACACTCTGTTCGTGGACCCCGAAGTCGGCCTGAGTCAAACATTTATTTTAACATATTGCTAAGGAAGATAAATAAACTCAACTCCTTAACTGAGTTTAGCTGCGAGTGAATCAAAGTACAGATTTTGCACTTAGCAGGAATGGCGCGTGCGTGCAAGCCTTAGCGTCCTCTTTCTAAATATGGAAATACGTGGTATTGTACTGTGTTATACACCACGAGTCGTGGAAATAAAGCAACCCCTGTTCTTAATTTGCAAAAGTGAGACTAATTTCGCGCACCTCCGCTTCTCTCTAATGAGTGCTTTTGGTTGCCATTTCTGTCTGTCACTAGGATGCATCACAATTGCACGCTACTCAATATTTTTAGGGGAAACTGCAGTTGAAACTTATTTTTTTGTATTATATATAT
>NW_014040311.1:89198-97490 GCF_001186125.1 Sphaeroforma arctica JP610 | reverse complement strand
GGTCGACTCTAGAGGTCCCACATATATATATATATATATATATATATATATATATATATATATATATATATATATATATATATGTATGTATGTATAAATATTTGTATGTATGTATTTAAGAATGTTAGAATGTATGTGTGTATGTATTTATGCATGTATCTATGTATGTATGTATGTATGTATGTTTTTATGTATATATGTATGTATGTATGTATGTATGTATGTATGTATGTATATATATATATATATATATATATATATATATCTAAATATATTATTTATATATATATATAAAATATATCTATGTCTATATATATATATATATATATATATATACACTATATATATATATATATATATTCCGCACACGGGTAAATTATTGGACGAAAAATATATTTATTTTTTTGCTTGGACATACACAGAGACATTGAAACACAGCGCGCGTCGGATTGTCATCTGTATGGTATGTTATTGACCCCGTGTGTAAGACTACATTGATGACTTCACAGGGTTCAGAACAATATTCAATGAAGAGTGAGACATTATTTTATTCCTCTCATTTGCTGTGATCATTCATCGTCTGCGTGGCCTTCATCTTCGTTGCCTTGTAGCAACCCCCCTACCTCTTGATGGAAGTTGGCTAGCATGTCTCTGAGCAGCTCGACATTCAACACGAGCCCGTTGCCGTCGCCGTCATCCTGCTGCGTGACCAATCGTTGCGCTTCCTCAACCTGTATATACGTTTCGAAATATGCCACATTAATGACATGTATGACGGATCTGCCCATTAAGTCGATTTCGAACCTTGACTGACCTCATGCTCACAAGATCGAGCATTGCACTAATGAGCATACGCAGGCTGAACCATGAAGGCCTGGCTCAATTGTGAAGTTTACTGCTTCGTCATGCATAGGAACCACATGGCAGGCCCATCAGGTAAGGCTGCGAACGGCAAAAGTACTTATAGCAAACTAACTGAGGAATCGAACGTTGACAGCTACAAACCCCCTAGCCAATGATAGCTTGGCATTCATTTTAACACTCACTGTAGATCACACCACCAGCCCACTTTTTTAACTTTCCGCCCTTCGCGCAAACATCTACTTACCCCGAACGATGGCATGATAGAACGCAGAAACAGATTAAGTGCCGACTGTGTAGAGTCAGTGATCAGCGCTGAGTGTTGTTGTTTATAAGGACTAATTCCATCCAGGGGCGGCAGGGGATCGAACATGCGCGTGGACTCATTCTTGACCTCATCCGGAAGTGTGGCCAGCGCCTCAGGGTTGCCTGGGTATTGAAATAATGAAGATTAGGTATGTAACATGCAAACTACTCAGGACCGTGCAATTCGTACTGTCGACTTGTGGTATCGGTTTGCGATACAAATGTGACCTCAAGGAACCGTTTATGGACAAGTTAGCTGCTGAATAAACCCATCAAACGCACCTAGGAGGGTGTCAAAAAACTCGGTTCCTCTTAGCACATAAACTCAACAGACGCACAAACAATCAAATTTGGTGTCAGAGTGTAGGTAAATACTCGCCAAGAACACCCTGTCGGCCTATCAACCGATATGTCGACCAAATCACAAAACCAGAGTACGTCACAACACAACACAACACGATATAATACGTCATGACATGGCATGACATGGCACAAACCTGACTTGTTATAATAAACTATACCGGGAAAACAATTCGTGAGTGCAACGGAACAGAACATTTCTAGACAACTTGAAGGTTTAATGAGATCGAGGTTTTCTTTGGGTGTATGAGCCTTACCTGACAGCACTATATGTCGCGCAATGTCGCGGGAGCCTTCTCCATTGAACGCGGATTCTCTCAGCAGTCGATTCTCGTCCACAAGGGCCGGTTTGCTGTTGATCTTCGCAACTACCCCAGCCATAGTGGCCCGTACCCACGGCGCTACCTGAAGCGTAGTTCGATATTAGTACTAGGTTAGATATTAGAAGAAAGTTGTTGACTTAGGTAGTATATTACTAGGGCTCAAGTGTCGGGTGCTCAACTGCCGAGAATCGAAAATATGTGCGAAATAAACTTTGGGTTTCACTATATGCCTGGCAGTTATGGTTTTGTTCCTGGTATACGGTTGAACCAGCGTATCAAACTGCTGCCAACTAGAGTAGTCAGTATACACAAGTCTCACGACCGTTGCGGTTGTCTTCTCATATCCTGGATGCACACACTAAAACTCATCACACGTGGCCTTCGCCAGATATTGAGGGAGTGCATACCATTGGTTCCTTCCAGGGCTTCGATGTGCGAGCTACGTAGAGCTGTATTTGCCCCAGAATGGCTCGATCTGCATTGCTATTATGCAAAGTATCAAAATAATTACAAAAGCTTTGAATAGTTGAGGATATGAATTTAGTAGGAAAGGAATTTCCGAGTTATAATCTATTTGATACGCATGTGACACAAACAGCTGCAGTGAAATCGGAGACCGATCCGCTAGTAACGCAATAAACCAATACAGTCATATTTTGCGCTAGCCCACATCTCAATTTTTCTAACCGATGGCAGGGGAAGGCAGCACAAGCCCCCCCCTATGCAACTGGCAACACTAGCACCAACAGCAAGTGCCGTCACCAATATAAACTGGTCTGCAGCGAGAACCTATGCACAGCACCCCAGGCTCGGTGAGTACTTTCACTCGCCACTTCCCCACACCTGACTATTCCAAGTTTTTATATAAAAATTTGACAAGGAAATATTTTCGAGGAAAGTGCTCGGTGTGGTGCATACCCAATTGTTGAGCTCGCAATTGTTTCCCTGAAGAACGGGTTGAAGAGAAGCGTTGTGTTGATCTCGATCTCGGCCGCAGCAACCAAGGGCGCCAGCATGTCGGGGAACATCAATAGCGCATTCTCCAGCTGAAGATGGACGAAACGAAGATTTCTCTTATCATACACTAAAATGAATAGGCAAAGTTGAGACACTGTAAATAGTTGGCATGCTATGCGCCTTGTATGCGTATCTACATGCTCTTTGGAGCGCCCAGTCAAGCATAGCAAAAGCACAGAAATCGATATGCTTGGGTTAAGATTGTTTTTGAATCGACCAGGTTTGACTGATGACTAATATAGCTCACACCCACATAGAAACTCACCAGAGTCGTCGAATCCGTGTCACCAGCCAAAACTACACCGCCCTATATGTATGAATACCAAGGAGGAAAGAAAGTAATGAATGAAATCGGCCTACTGAATGTCACAGCGGTAGAATTGCTGTAGCATCTAACTACATCATGCCCTCTATTGGTATAAAAATGGTAAGTTCCATCCGAAAATATTTCAAAAGCAGGCAAAAAAAGTAGGGCTGAGACTGTTCATGTACTAGACACTTTCCTGTCGGGTCGTGGAGTATTGATTTAAAGACACATGTTCTCACTCAAATCCAAAGCACATTGAAATCAGTTACATTCATCAGAGTATTGAAGAAATGCAAAATAACATCAAAAGCATGAACTATTTTGTCCAGATACAGTATTTTTGGTAGTTCTATATAGAGACATTTCGAAAGCCAAGAATCGATAAATAGGTCTCTAAAACATACGTACTGCCTCCGCCCACACAAACAGATTCGAATTATAGGTAAAAACAGATGCAAGAAGGTTTTTATGTTCTCATGAAGCAATAATGCTGTTTGAAGTTTGTACAACCATATTGAAAAGTTCTGTACGAGGTTATTTGAGTAGCATCAACCAAAAACGTAAATATATAATCGATTTCATTTCCAGTGGGGGGGCAAGAACAGGGAATCGAGGTGGGGCAAAAAAAAAACTCGGATTATTAGCATACCGAAACATCAGAGCCTAGCTCGTGCCTTTGATCCCATTCGGCCTGAAATGCAGCTAACGCGAGCGAGAAGGCGAAGTTGGGCAGTAGATGCAGATGTCTATCCTTGTTGGCACCTGGGTATGGCAACAAGTTAGCAAGTTGGTATGAATTCATTGATAAATGACAGTACCGTGATCGACATTGTCATCGCAGTGGAAAACAAAAGAGGCACACCTTGGGTATTGAGCTGGATAGAAGCATCGACACATAGGTTAGGTATTCGAATCAGGTATGATGGGTCAGATATGGTCACTAAACTCTCTGGGGTATAAATATTCTTGAAAAGGTCAGAAGAGTATTGGTCCAACGACTAGAGCACAACACTCACGATCGAACTGAAGCAGCCATTGATATTCTCGTGACTGCAGAGCGTAGCAGTCGATCAGTAAGAGCGAGCCCAGCGGATCTCGTTCCTCTAAACTGTAGAGCACTTTGCAAACTTCCAGCGCTGTCCGCCAACATCCTATAATAGTGGGAGCATGCGAGCGAAAATTCCATACATGAGTAGAACGCACGGTGAGAAATCATGGAAAAGTTACCTGATTTGTTTCTATGATGTCCCTGAAATACTCAGCGTGTGAATAAACGATACATATTCAATTCGAGTCTTCCAATCGAAGGTATGTTGGCTGGTGCTCGTGCACGTATACAAAGCGTAATTACACATAGATCCATGACAAATACAAACCGTGGTAATAGGTATCGCATCCTCATCTTCGTTTAAAAATTGATGCTACAAATGCCATCGCATCTAAGCAAGCAGTTCAATATAAAGATTGGGAGGTAGAAGTGATGAAGAGATATCGGACACACTGTTGCATTGATTGACAGCAGTAGCAAGGATTAGCACACCAGCAAATAGGAGAAACCGACACATTCACTTTGGTTTAATGCCCGTACTCTGTCAGTACATGGCCACATATCCACCTGCCTGAACTGAAAACGATATTCTGATGACAAACAGAAGAGAACATACCCTTTTGCGCAAGCTTTTCACTGTGGTGGTACAGGCCTAGGAAGAAGCCCCTGAAAATTAAAGATATAGAAAATCCGAAATGCCGCGATCAGAACGAAAGCAGCACTCCAGGCTTACATTGCACGTATGTGTTTCATGGAGAGGGCTATACGACTACTAAAATCCGCAGAAAGCTCGTATGGCAGTATCAAGCTGCTGCACATTCGTTTGGATAGAGAGAAGGCTGAAGTTGCTTAGTAGACTTGTAGAAAAACCACGTATAATAATGCGATGCGCGATAAATCTATGGAGCACCCCAATTTCTACATATCGTGCATGTACGCTTCACAATTTTTGCACACTCCACTCTGGAGCAATTCTACATAAACGCGAAGACATGTTCACTGCAGGCATTCCTAGAAAACATCCCAGCGTGCGAGCCCGTAAAATAGCATCCATACATAGGCCAAAAAAAGGTGCTCCCACCGCCATACCTATTTTCATAATTGCGATATAATAGTTTACTGGTCTGAGGATCGCCCATGCGAAAACGCGAGTGGAGACACGATTCGTGGATGTACAGGACCCGTTCTGGATTGCGAAAGAATGAAATGTGACTCATATACAGCAAGCAGTTAGCAGAAAGGCTTGGTTTGCAATTGGATTGCCAGGGTTTGAGAATGAATAGGTGGATATTATCCAAATGTAGCGACATCGTATATCCCTACTGATCCTGTCGTGCAGAAAACATACGACTCAAAGGTATCGCGCATTTCCACTCCCAAAGAAGTATCGTACTATCCAAAGGACGTGCGCTTAAAAGCACCCGCTCTGCAAAGCCACACTGTGCGTTTCCAAAACAAATGTTTTTTGTATTAAGTAACATTCGCCTGACATACAACTGATAAGTGGAGTGTGCCGACAACTCGGCCATCTTCCCAGCACTCAACAATACAACACGACCTCGCACCACATTGGAACAAACCTATGAGATCGGCAGCTGTCTGTCTGTCGCCTTGTATGTTGCACACCTCTGCCAGCTGTAGCAGAGAGTCTATGTGACAGGGATGCCGATTGAGGATAGCCACTATGTTGTTGGGATCGAGCGAATCCACCGCTTGGAGAAATACTTTCTATCAAAAATTGAAGTGATAGTGACATAAGAGCAACGTTGAGTCTATTGCTTTGAACTAAAACTGATCATTTACTATGCTTCTATTCGATGTATGTACCCAATCGTTTAGCAAAAAACAAGATCTTTTAGCAGGTAAAGCACTATAAAATTATAACTGGCATGGCAGACGGAAATTAGGAATATCCGTGACTACGGCAAAATTGAATATACAAATAAATTTCTTGACGATGACTCATATTCATGTTCATACCTCCACTTCTTTGTAAGCTTTGCCGTGCTTGAATGAGTATAAAGCATCGTCTTCCGCACCCAATTCCTTCTCCATGTGTAGTCCAGGATTGGCCCATGGTGGCCACGTGGGTTTGGGCTGACAGAGCCAAAACTTCCGTATATACCTTTGACAAATCGAATCGAATATTTTCAGAAATAGATATAAAACCATACCCCAACTATCAGCCAACAACATGTGACATACTAATCCGTCGGCACTATGGAGCCTATACACGATATTGTTGAATCTAACATGATAATGTAATACGTCACTATGAATACAGAGAGCTTGATTGCATGCTTCGAATTTGTATTGTAAAAACTTGTAGATATGCATTCACGACAATCGTAGACTTAAATACATTCCAGGGTGACCACCATAGAGATACACCATGTGATATTTATCACAAGCCTACGGTACAAAAATACCACGGGTGCATGGAGGAGAATTGCACGCCGATAAGAACAAATCCGTTGTTATTGGGGTTCTCCAGCGATTGCAGAAAGAACAAGCCACCATAGACAACACATGGTTGGAAGGAAGAACAATATGACTGAGTCTCTGATCAATATAGCCAGAATTGACATCGTTCATAGAATCTGCGTATGAGTTTGCTTAGGCCAATCAATACAGAACTGAACACCAAAATACTAGCAAGAGTTTAGCCGATGAAAAAAAGGAAAACATATCCGTCCCGGTTCAATTCACACGCACCTGGTACGGTTGCCCGTTCTATTTCTGGCCTGTTCATTGATAGTGCTACTCCCAAATAATCTCCTCATCTCATTCTCTGGGTTTAGGAAGTTCCGGTTTACAGCCACCACATTGTAGCGCTCAGTTTCTGACTTGCCCCTTTTCTCTTTCGGACTCTGCTCATCTTGTACATTCGTCTGCATGCAAATGAACATACAAGGAGTAAGTCATAGCTGATGCGGGTCCTGGATATCCCCAACAACAAATATGAACAGAATACGAGATGACGAAAACTAACATATCATTACACGACACGCCTCACAACACAGCGCACAAGTGTGAAACTTCAGGTAGCTTATCGACCGTTGTGGCAAGTGAATAGCGGCCCCATACAGTACAAGCGTCATAAAAACTACACGCAGGTTGCAGTCATCCCTGAGTTCGTGAGGTATGTATTCAGAAAAAAAGGAGAGGCACACTTAGCCAAGTATACGTACCTGCTGGTCTAAGAGCTCCATTTTCTTCAGCTGTGCATCGAGATCATCGTCGCTCAGGGCCTCTTGTTCGTCATCGGGCACGGAGTTCACTGTGACACTCGCTGCATGCCTGCCCTTTTTCTTTTTCTTGGTCTTCTTCTTTCTCGCATTGGGATTGGGCTCTGGTTGTTTATCTGTGATAGAGGTAAACAAATGTTATTTGTCAAAACATAGGACAGAGGAGAACTACAGTTTGAAAAGTAGTTATCTGGGGCTCGGATTTCTAACGCGAAATCGCTATAGCCTAAGACGCATTCACAGCCACGAATGTGATACGCACACATGCCATACCTATTTCTTCATCTGTAATTGACTCTGGTCCGTCGTCATCATCGTCGCTCTGCGCTCCATCGCCATCTGTGGCCAAGAACTGGAGTGCAATGGGGTGCAAACGAAAACGTAGGTGAAAGTCGTAATCGTAGCAAAAGGTGACAATGGATAATGGCTGAAAGCTTGTCGTGAATAAAAATGCGAAATACACAACGTCGATTGTTATCATGACTGTACAAGTGCACAAAGATGGGGGGGGGGGAGGGAGGTGTAATGTTATACGAGCAAGCAGATTTTATCCACTCATCGACTATGAGGCCATTTGCGTGCGTGCACATATTTGACGTGACACACTGCATAAATGGGAGTCACGCGCCACATCTCGGTAGGTATATGAGGTTAATTTGATGTGTGTAGAGGGAAAATTTCACACACGAGGAAACGAAGCAATCTACATCTAAATTTTAGTATTTAAAATTGTTTACACTAATACTGAGAGCATCGCAGAACATGAAACTATTCACTTTAAGGCACGAAACAAGAAAACATGTATATAATATAATCCCATAT
>NW_014040311.1:85756-89027 GCF_001186125.1 Sphaeroforma arctica JP610 | reverse complement strand
GTGTGTGTGTGTGTGTGTGTGTGTGTATGTGTGTGTGTGTCTCTCTCTCTCTCTCTCTCTGTGTGTGTGTCTGTGTGCCTGTGTCTGTGTCTGTGCCTGTGCGTGTGTGTGTGTGTGTGTGCGTGTGCGTGTAATTCAATATATATAATTGTGCAATCAATATACATATGTACTGATTAAGATAGGTCCACGCTTCACTATATACTTTGAGACCGAACGCAAATACATACACAAACACATGTACAAAAAACACACACCATCGCAAAGGCGTTGCCTGGTTTCTTGCTGACTACGGGTGACTCGTCGTCGCTCTCGTCCTCTGCATCGTGTTGTACACTCTCCTGTTGCAGTTGTTGCGCTTGTTGAGCGCGCTTGAACGCCCGAGATGACATTTAGAGTTATGCGATAAACACTGTGTTGTGTGTCTTAGATTTCCTTGACAATTAGTGTATAATGTGGGTGCCACTTATGTTGCTAATCGCGTGACCTGAAGAACATGCTATGTATGTTTGTGAATAAGTACGTCTTACTTGTTGCTTTATTCATTTCCAAAAGGTGAAGATTTTTGTTTTTAGTAACATGATGAGATCACACAGCATTTTAGACTAAAACAATGCCACAGATATTATGTCATCCTTTTTCAGAGGACCGGCAGAAATACCTTTTACGAAAGCGCGCTCAAAAGATCTCTCACAACAATATGTAAATATGTAAAGAAATAAATATAATATAAACTCTACATACATACAAATAACAAATATGTAAACATATTCAAAATATGCGCCATGTTGAGAGATAGCAGGATACATAGCAACTAGTTGAATACGGTTACGCACACGCAAGTTAAACTGGAGTAGTACACGGAGTAGTACACGGGCGTGCCAATTATAGAGTACTTCATCCTCATCTGGGCTTAAAAATTTGTATGTAAACTTTCGAAGTTGGCCCGAACTGTCACACTTGTCCTGGCGTTTCTGCTAACTGCCCCCAGACTTATAGTATGTCCAATGACCAGGCATACATATGCCTTCAGGCGGTGAGTATAGCAGAAGAAGCCACGCTTAAATGCAGGAATGCGATAAACGTTCTACATGCTTCGCTAAGATGTTCGGCAACGACAGTGTCAACAGAGCCACCGGCTGAACGTACAGGTGAACGTATTGACGCATCCGATCAGTTACACAAACAGTCCCCATCGAAGATACTGCGCGATAAAGAGACTCATAAATCAGACAGTGACATTGTTACGCAGCAAAAAGTTAGTACGGATGGAATAGAGAGGTATGAGAGTGTACCTGAGAGCTCAGCAAAATCATCATTAGACAAGAACGGCCAGGCAGTAGCGATAGATGAATCGGCAGCTAAATACGCCTGGGATGTGGATCTGGGAAACCAATGTCGTGAAGCGTGCCCACAATTACGTAGAGTATACACAAACGCACTGGACGCAAACACTGCTGAGTTGCAAAGCCTTGTGGCACTGTCACACAAATTATCTGAGATACGGAAGGTACGACAGTTTGCTTCTCCGCCGAAGTTTTTGGAGCGAGTGAATGCAGAGAAACAGAAACCAGCCCAGTCAGACTCAGATACCCTGGGAGACGACGACAAGGGCGGTGTGAGCAAGACACACAAGCGTGCACATTCATTGAACGATTATGAGACAGCAGAAAGCTCAGGTAAACGGCGAGATGTGGAGAAGAAGGGGGTTAGTAGAGCGCATAGTGAAGTGGCCATGCTGAAAGATGCGTTGACACCAGCGTCAACAAGCAGCTACACGCGCGGGGGTGGCGCAAACACGAGTGCGAACGACCGCATCGCCAGCAGCGCGCGTGCGCAAGAGCACAAGCACACGATCAAGCACGACGCCAATGCAGCGCCGCAGGTCACGCGGCAACGTACTGTGGGCAAGAGTGAGATCATCAACTCGCTGGATGCACGCATCCCTGTATGGAAACCGTCGCGTACCAGCGACACGCCGCCGCCGCTGTGTGGCGCGACGCCAGTAGACACGCAATATGTGGTGCCGAGTGGGCACCACGTGGCAGCGAAGATTAGTAAGCCGCGCGAGTTGGAGGAGGTGTGGATTTTGGCAACCGTGGTGGGGTTTATTAGCGATAAGAACAAATATATTGTGCGGGATATCATGGATGAAGGAGGAGGGGATGCGCACACAAGAGCGGGGGGTGGGCTGGGTGCGGATGCAAATGGGAATGGTAGCAAGCATGGGGGTAAGCATGATATAAGAAGTAGTAAGAATGGGGCGGACGGTGATACTGGCGCGGCTGTGGGGAAACTGGGCACACAGCATTATTTGAGCCGAAAATATGTGAAGCCCCTCCCTAGGAGTGTGCCACCGACGAATTACAAACCAGCGCCGTACTACAAAGAAGGTACTGAAGTGCTAGCGATGTATCCACAAACCACCTGCTTCTATCCGGGGAAGGTGCTGCACGCTCCACACTCGCAACACGGGTTCATGAGCCGGAACGACTATATTATCGAGTTCTCCGACGATGAAGATATGGACGGCACAGTACCGGCAAGACCGATTGCGCAGAAACATGTGATCTCTAGGCCTAAAAAATAGATACAGTTGAGTCGCGAGATAAATTCGTTTGATGGAAATAAACTGTAATAAAGGTTCTCCATGCTGTATCGGTGAGAGGTAGATATGTACCTATACACGTGTGAGTGGTACGGACTTTGCACTTCAACATGGTGAGTTTCAATCTGCATCGATTTTGTACCTAAATTTGCGTATTTTTCGTGCTAAGCCAGGTAGGCGGCTTTGAGATGAATACGCATCATTGAAACATACCTGATGCATCCACAATAGCACGTTTGTGTTTATATACACGTATAAATGTATCGGAATTTGATATATCATGTGTGTTTAAATCGGATATCGTGTATGTATATGTATCAGTCCTACCCGCCTCATCTTCATGTATAGGCAGTATCCATTTTGATTTATTTTTCGAGCATTCATTTGTATTAAAATACATTGATATATACACGAAAAATTCGAAGTTGATTGCATTTATGGGGGAAGGAGACACTCATATCGCACATGTACACATGCGTATGTGTGAGTTTAGATGTCTATCTCTATGCAGTTCTATCTATATACCCGCTTTCAGAATCAGCTAAATTTGTATACGTGGATTCGAGGTTGTATTTGAGCTACATATTTTTACATAACATGTGTTTATGAGCATATATGTGTGTATGTATGTCTGTATATAAATATATATATATATATATATAT
>NW_014040311.1:68416-85436 GCF_001186125.1 Sphaeroforma arctica JP610 | reverse complement strand
TNTATGTGTGTGTGTGTGTGTGTATGTGTAGTCACTACTATAGTAATGTTCAAGATATTTGTTTTTAAAATCAATTACTTTTGCTTAATTATACATGCATACATCCGACAGAGGATAGTTACACCAGCATTAGTTATTAGTGTCATGTGCATTTACATGGTATTTGCATCATCATAGGTGCCCATATACATTCCAATGACCTGTCTCATAATCGTGACACTTAGGATTCCATTTGGTCAGTATAGCGGACATGCATTGGCATATTGCTAACTTATTTTAGAATCACTTGAAGAGTTCCTAGTTTTTAAAGTTAATATATCACTCATGTCTCTCTTTGTGCTTGTGAAATTGTCTATTGTCTCGATTATGTATATTATGTATCTATCTAAAGTATGACAGATATGCAAGTATATAGAGCCTTATGTAGGTATGTATTTCTATTTGGTTGCGTTTACCAAAAGTACACGGATATACTTTGAATGCACAGACAGGCATGGAAAGTAGTATTATATATCATGGAGCAATTGTGTACCCTGATTATGAATATTCGCACTTCTTCTTGGTTTGTGGAATTTTGCCTCATATTTCCTGTCATAATAATTGTTGCAAGCGAAATGGTTTCTAAAATATGGTATGAGGAAGATACGCGACAGGTATATCCGATACGGGCCGATCGTCATTTAATCATTTGTATCAACGATAGTATTTTTTTATTGACAGTGCCTATCTATATGTTTATGCTAACTGGACCTGAGCTGCCACGATGATTCTTTTTCGTACGTACACATTCTGAAACGTCTATTTTCGATCGCGCTGATAACGTTTACAACCATCCAACCTGTGCTTACACAGTTTGTACCCTGTCTTGTGGCTTCTTCTATCATTTACGAGCAGGAATGTCTGACCAGTAGCCAAAGTTTCAAATTAAGAGTTCATAAGAAATATATTTGTGATCAATAGATACATAAAATTAATAAACGATATCACATGCATTCAATCGGGACATGATTTTTGCATATCTTTTTTAGAGTCCACGGATAGGGCAACAAGTGCTCACAAAATTCGTGTGTGTACAGACAGGGGCATATCAACTCCAAGGACAGACACGTGGATTGATATGACAATGAGACAATTGAACCCAAGAGATTGTGGCCATTATAATTACTCCACTTATAGGATTAAATTCATAGTCTAGCGCAAATTGACACGGTGGAAGCTGAAAAAGAGTCGCTACGTAATCTCTTACCTTCAACGTTAGCTAATATAAAAGAGAAAAGTATCTTATAGCAAACCTCTACAGGTAGTTATGTGGTTGTGACAGAAGTCGGACACAACTCGTAGATAAACAAGCGATTCGTTGCCTGACAAGTCGTGTGTGAAAATATAGACTCGTCATTGTGCAAAAGACGTTTTGCCGCATCTGAATTCCTATTGGTCGGTGTATATGATTACGATCATGATTGTTTCACAGAATTGTAGTATGTGCTTACATATACGACAGTAACCGCCAAGAGATATACTGTACGATACTCAAAATGCAGACGGGCACGGAAGAATTACATCCAGAGTAGTATTTTGGTATAGAAGTTTTTTTACCATAACAATCTCGGCAGGCAGCGTATCGAGGCGTGGTATCGTATATACTGGAGAATGATATTCAGCATGCCAGTATGCGACAGATGCCAAACAGTAATGTTTTGAATATATACAGTTTTAGTGATCATCGATGATGTCACTTACGAGTGGTGATCAATTGTCGTGCAGATTTTATTTGTTCTCTTGTCATCCAAAACTGTCTGTTATGGGACTAACCGTTAACGTTTTCAGTGAAACGTATTGGAAGACTGAACGGGCGTGCCATCGTAAGTATACCTAAGCGTTCTAAAATTGATGCACCCGAGATATATTCTACTAATACTCTGTCTACCACAGAACGTGAATGTCAGCCGTGAGCCGCACTACAGCTTCGATGAGAAACAAAACATATCATAAGCTATATTGCGTGCTAATACTTATGAGACCGACTGCTCACATAATTGTTTGTAGTGAAGGTGCACATCACATGTGACACATGTGAAACTTTGTAGTCATCTATCATGCTCTATAAATTCTTTAAGGCATGCTCTATAAATTCTTTAAGGCATGACACTTACCTATGCGTAAATCATCAGGAGATGTATCACATTTTTTGGCGAACTGGGTTCAAAAGCACTTTACCCGCGGCGACCTCTCGCTCAATTGCTCAGAGTATTCATTTCCTACAACCTCAAGTATCGCGCGTAATATAAACTCCGTCAACGTTCTTTTATTCTATGAAATGGTCGCAGAAAAAAATGCATCAATTGTTGCCTTGCGCGGTGTTTGTGATCACAAACGCTAGCTGATGTCGGTATAACCAATCTCTAAACGTGTCAAGTTCGATATATAGCACCTAAGAGTTGTGGATCGATATTCTGTTTGATCAATTGAGCTATCCAGCACAAACCCCGAACCTACTACCCCGTACTTTTGTTAAAAAGGCAACCCTGTCGTGCAAATAATCCTGATATACAACCGTGAATGACTTCTGTTCATATAGCAAAATGTACACCTCGGTTTCTTAATTGAATTTTAAAGCAATTGCTTGTAGCTATCCGACCATTCGAGAGAAAAATTCACTTACGGCCCTGCCGGTCGAAAAACAGCACCTTTAAAGAAAATAGTTCCGGTATCGATCATTGAATGTACCTACAATTTATACACACTAGTGTTGGAGCAAGCTTTAAAAAAATAGCAATACGCGACTGTGATAGAACAACCTCCGAGCTTTCTTCACTGAAACGTTTCAAATGGAAAACTGCATTCAAATGTTTGTCTTTAGTTGAACTGCTCGTAAAGCTTCGCCGTCTATCTATATATTACCTATTAAATTTACAATCCTTCGCACAATCCGATGACATTGAACAGAACAGAAAATCCCTACAGATGAACTGCTCATCAGTCTTCGCCGTCTCTATATATCTCTTCTTAAATTTGCAATCCTTCCCACAATCCGATGACATTGAACTGAAAATAAATCAGTAGCAAACACCAAATTACACGTCATATTTGAAATGTGATATATCAGTACATATCGACAGAGTATTTATGTGATAACTTAGCAATGTATGTAATTCAAATCATGAATCATTCTCGTTCTATATGGTTTTGCAGCTACCGTGATGAAACAGTCTTGTCGAGTGGTGTATTATTATTAATATCAGTAAGGATCATTGCTATACGTTTTCCTATAGCGAACAATACACAGTGGTGTACTCGCATAATAAATGGTCTACCCAAAACATCAAGAGACCACGCAAATAGTCAGCAAATGCGGTTCGAGATATCTCGCCGACTTTCCCAGGTTGTCCGCAAAGAAGAGCATGCGTCAATAGGACACTTTTAGTCAGTACTCGTGCGATCTATCATTGCTTGTACGTGGCCTATCCACTCAAACATTAGACCAAAGCTGTATGTGTCTGTATCAATGCTCCCTGTCATGGAGACTTTTATATTCTCAAATTGGGCCAGAACTGAACTTTGGTCTGGCATGGTTAGCTGTATAGTCAGTAGATTAAACGTCTTTGGTTTGCTCCTTGACGGGTTGTGAATTATGTATCAATGCTCCTCGTCATGGATAATTCCATGTACTTAGTTAGGGCCAGAACTGAACCTCGGTCTCGCATGGTTAGCTGCATAGTCAGTTGATTTAAACTTCTCTGGCTTGTTCCTCGACGAGTGAATTTGCCTTCCTTTTCAATCGGGAAAGTATTTTGTAGATCGCACGCATATTAAAAGCTCTATATACACGGACGACAAACAGGCTGGATGGGTATTTTGTGTAGTCATGCCATGTATAGCTTGTTCGAGAATCAGTGAAGATCATTGCTGTACACTTTTCTATAGCGAACAACTCCGTTAGCGTTGCGCAATGCTCAACTATTAGATTGTCGACCAAAAATACCAACGAGACCATGCAAATAGCCCGCAAATATGGGTGCGAGTAATCTAGCTGACTTTCTCAGATTATCTGCAAATAAGGACACGAGTTGATGGAACCTTTTCGTCGGCTATCATTCGATTTATATTTGTATGTACGTGGCCTATCTGCTCAAGCACGAAATAATAGATAATATGTCTGTATCAATCACTATCGTTGCTGGGGTGGCAACATATACGGCAGAGTGTAGTATTGTAAGTGGTTATAGGGAACGTCAGGAAAGCTAGACAGCAGCAACAAGAATGAGCAATTCATCACTGATTGTGACAGTTTACAATCGGTGCTTGGTTCACAATGAATATGCAATGTTCTCATTTCGTGCCTGGTACGAACAATAGAGTATATTTTAGCGGGCATCAATATATCCCCATCCAGTACTGGTCGATAGATTATTGTTCCTCATACCCCGTCTCATCACTCTGCTGAAATACGATTTCCAGATTCCGGTACAGACCAAATCTTCGAGACTTCTGGTACCGCCTATACTTCCTGCTATGGCTAGCCAGGATATTCCAAAAAAAAAAAAAGTAGGGGACAAAACACTTTGGACCGATCATAAAGCGCTCACGCAAATGAACAGCTAACAGACGTTACACCCAATGCTAGCCAAGTGGATAGCAAAAATATTTCATCCATTCCTCCATCATACATGTCCTAGGCAAGGACATGTTCCCGTCTACACAAAGACATATTTAATACCAAACTGTCGGATGTATTGAAAGATGCAAACAAATCAACACACACCAGCTAAGAATACACCACTTTGAAAACGAACATGCACACAACCAGGATGTTTGTTACACTCTAGATTCTATAAAGAAGCTGAAAACCGGTTTGGAAAATTTACAGTAGATCTGTTTGCATCGGCACACAATGCACACACAGATAAATACTACACAAAAGAACTGAATGCGCTCCTACAAAGTGGGTGCTGGAAGTAAATGCATTGGCAAGCCCGCCATGGAAACTCATACCGGATGTCCTCGAAAAGTTATTGAAGAGGCAATCAGCATCACGATATGTGTACCGTACTACCCAAACGCAATGTGATTTCCGAAATTCCTATCTTTACTGTAATTAGACCCGATGCTTGTGGAAAACACAAACAACACATTCCTCAAAGAAAGCACGAAAGTATGAGGCAAGACCCCATGGGGCGTTACAAAAGTCTCGAAATTAGGGGTGTAGTCTTCATACTTTGACACAAGGCGGGAATGATACAGTTAACGCTAGGGATGCATCAAATGAGACCGGATATGAGACACGCACCCACATCATCGAGCAATAACACGACCTGGGACATTACACACCATAGGAAACGGTAAATAAATTGCAAACAGATGGACACGATTGGCCATAAATCCAACAACAGGTACACAGATACAATGAAAGATGCGTACCGTGCCTCAAAAATAAGATTCACAGAAAAGGATTCAATCCCTGACAATCAATCACAGCCGCATTCCCAGGTGCGACAAAGTCCAAGTGAACACCATAGACCCACTATTCGACTCCAACAGAGGTCACATATACGTATTAGTGTGGCTAAATACATACTCATCATATGTCATACTCAGACCAATAATGGACAAATCAACAGCCACTGTAGCAAGAGCGCTGGTACCAATATTGTGCAAACATGGATTCCCAGAAATCATACAGACATACAAAGGTACTGAATATGTCAATAATATACTCTCAAAAGTCATTAAACGAGCGCCGACACAAAACGTAGTCTCTCGCCGTACCAACATAGGACAAAACCAACTCACGGACTAACAGAAGTGAACGCATCCAATTTCACACCAAATCATCGCGTTTGTTAGTTCCGACTATGATACTTCCGATCCAGGCCAGCCAACACATACCGAATTCGTCAGTGGTCTGGTGCGGCATTTGCTTACCCCCATCCTCGCTTCTCGACCGGATTATGACGGATAATCTGGTCCTTCTCGGTATTTCGTACTCTACACTAACCCATTCCGCGGCACTACACGGCGCAGACCCGATCCGTACCACAGAGGTGGGTACTCTACCTAGTAGGTCAGCAAGCGAATATATGGAACATTCGATAGTAATAGTATTTTGTCAACACCGGCCCGAATTGACTCAGCACATATCTTCCATTGTCGACTCAATTGGCCCAAGCTTCAAACGGGAATTTACTGTCCAATTCTTCCCATCAATCTTTCCTGAACCACTACAGCGACTATGAGAGCCATACCATATGTTCATACATTGTATCATACATACTTGCCATTTTTGAAATAAATAATATTATCCCTATCATGGTAAGAGCGACTGTAGAATCTAAAAGAGGCAATCAAGGCACAACTAGACACTAATGTTGTGCAATATAAAGAGAAGATATGTGCAGCATACGACCGAGAAAAAAAAATCCAAAATAAGTATGTACACTTCCGGGAAGTGAACATTGTCGTGGTCCGTTATGTGGAATGAAGAAAATGACAGTACCATATGGCGGACCATACAAAATAGTATGCAGGGAGGGTAACGGGTATTATTTTTTTCTCTGTAACCTTGAAGTGATGAGCTAATTAGACTCGTAAAAAAGGTCAATGCTCAGGAATAATCACTTCCAATAACCAAGTACAACCATCCGAGGAGAATCAGTTCTCCTCGATACTCGATCACATGCCGTCCATCCAAGGTGATGGATCCCGTTAGTACCTATTTATTAGAGTGCAATGTAGTAGACTTTAAATGACCTTTACTTTGGTTTTATACCTAAGGTGTTTGTGCTAGTGTTTGGCCGCTTGGGCTGGCCAGGGCAAAACCTCATGTGGTCAGTATGAGAAACCTTCTGCAGAACACTTTAACACTCCGATGGTATTCTATTTCGATATCTCTGCAACTAAATCTCACGCTGATCATATGATGCCTTTCCGCATAAGTTGTGACTCGTATATGAACGCAGTTATTTTCAGTTGGCAGACTTGATTCACTTTCAGGAGTCGGTCGTGAAACTTAATCTACTCTCGGGAGTCGGTTAAGTATTGACTCAGCTCTCGGGAGTAATTTAAGCAACTTGATTAGCTTTCGGGAGTGAACTAACTCTGATGACTTCTATAAGTTAAAGAGAGTTTCTTGTTGTAAAATTTGGCCTGAGACCTGTAGTCTCTCACTTCCCTTCAATTTTACAGTCAAGGGCTGAAGTCTGAAGGCTGAAAAGTGAAGACTGATGACTGATGAATGCTGAAGGCGGAAGAGTGAAGACTGAAGACTGATGAAGGCTGAAGGCTGAAGAGTG
This sequence comes from Sphaeroforma arctica JP610, assembly GCF_001186125.1. Lineage (NCBI taxonomy): Eukaryota > Ichthyosporea > Ichthyophonida > Sphaeroforma > Sphaeroforma arctica. The sequence goes on along the minus strand of NW_014040311.1, from coordinate 78,147 downwards.
AAAACTGAAGACTGATGAAGGCTGAAGGCTGAAGACTGACGACTGACGACTGAAGACTGAAGACTGATGAAGGCTGAAGGCTGAAGACTGAAGACTAAAGACTGAAGACTGATGAAGGCTGAAGGGCAGTGTTGGTATGTGGGCCCTGTGGGGCCTGTAGGCTGCAAAATTTGCAAATTTGTTCTTATCCTGCGAGTGAATCCGTATACGAATCGCCACAGGTATGTAACTTTATTATGAATTGAACTAAGTTGATACTGGCGTCCGAACCATTAGTTGGTCGCGTATAAAAATTGCTGAGTATCTGTTCTGATGGTATCTGTTTTAACTTGATGGTGTTGTTCGATGTGAGTTCTCTGATGTGATGATATCGTAGGTCGACATGTTAGTGCGGAGGGTTTTCGTGATACCATTCCCCAATAGTAGTGCGACTTGTTGCCCTGTTCCATGGTGGTGTGTTCTACGAGCGGAATGTAAAATTCCGTGAAGAGATTCCTAGTCCATACTGCGTCTTTGGTTGTATCAGACTGTGCGACATATTCTGCCTCTGCTGTAGGCATGGTTACTAGCCGTTGTAAATTTGTTACATACATGAACGGTGCACCTGCTATAATGACCACTCGCCCGGTAGTGAATTGTCTTGTTGTGCCATCGCTAGCGAAGCTACTGTCTGCACTCAGATAGAGAATATATGGTTCTTTGTTCGTGTATTCGAGACCGAAACTGAAATAGACAGACGGGGAGCGTACCTGGACGCATAAATCAGACATCGCAGATGACTAGTTCGTCAACGCATTCGACGCAAACGAAGGCAATCAAGGGCAACGAAATCAACAGCAACGATCACTGATGAAAGATCAGTGAGAAATATGAAGCGCACGAGGCGGGGAACTTCTCCCACTTTTCTCACCTTGAAGCATGCTCCGCCAATATGCCAGAAGGATCCACAGACTAGGTTGTTCTGAGCCAAGTTAAAATCAACCGAGAGCACAGGTCAAGACTGACTCCGATGAATGTGATTGAGAACTCCCGTCATAGTATAATTAAATAATTGGGTAATAGATAAAAATAGGTGCTGGTGGCATGTTTTTCTATTATATCTATCCCCTAAGGGACAAGTTTTTCCCTGTACCAAAAAAATCAAACCTCGAAATAATCTGGTACTTCGCGGTCACTTTAAACTCCTTCACATGCTCTGAAGTACAAAGTTGGGGGGCTGTAGCATCCAGGGACCAGACTATATAAAAGCCAATCCATAACGCAAAACCTCAGAATCATCAAATTCCGAGTTTTGGGTCCGAATCCAAATATTCCTGATAATTGAGTCATCAGAAATATCAGCGGTAGAACCGGTAAGCTAAATCGGGACCCCGCGTGTGAGAGAGACACTTAAGTAGAAACCTGAGACTGGTGAATCAGAAAACCCAAATAAAGATTCAGCTCGATTCTCTCAGACTAGGGACTTTTCCTAGCTAAGATAACCGTACTTGAGAAAAGGTCTATTGTATCCTTTATGTCATACCTTTCAGCTATTCTCCGTACTCTACATTTTCTTTCAATGAGATTTGCTTATATTATACAATCTTGGTCGGCTAGACGGAATATTTTATAGGACGTGGCCGTGGCCCGCTTAGAGAACGAGATAAGGGCATTGTCGTATTTTTTTCCCGATGAACTTTGATCAGAAATCTTTCCTTGGCCGACTGTTACATTGTATTGGTCGAGTTCGCTCTAGATCAACTTTGCGTTGAAAATCAGAACCATATAGACCAGACGAAATATTTTAAGTTGCTGTGGTCAGCTTGGTGTACGAGAGGAGGGGGAAATCGTATTTTCTCTCGACAAAATTTGTTTCAGGATTTTGATCTTGGCCGACTAGATAGGAAATTTAAACTTACGTTGCAATTGTCCGCTTGGTGAACGCGTGGAGGACACTAGCATGTTCTTTCTAGATCAACTTTGCTTTCAAAATCAGAACCAGACAGGCCATTCGAGATATTTTAAAGTACGTTGGTGCGGTACGCTTGGTGCATGAGAGAAGGGCATAATTGTACTTTCTCTCGATGATATTGCTTCAAAATTCTGATCTTGGCCGACTAGACGGATGATTTCAAGGTACATTGGTGCGGCCCGCTTGGTGAACTCGTGGAAGGCACCAACGTGTTCCTTTCAGATCAATTTTGCTTTGAAAAATATAAGCATTCAGACTAGAGGAGATATTTTAACGTACGTAGCTACGTTCTGCTTGGTGTACGAGAAGAGGGCAAAAAGTATTTTCTCTCGCTGAGAATTACATAATCTTGCTCGGATAGACGGAAGATCCCAAAGTACGATGCTGTGGTTCGCTTAGAGAACGAGTGGAAGGCATTGGCGTGTTTTTTTCGATGAACTTTGATTGGAAAATCTCAGCTTGGCCGGTTAGACCGGAAATTTCAAGGTGCGTTGCTGTCGCTTGATTAATAAACGTGAGGAACGCGTGGCAGTTGCATATTTTTCTTTATGAACTTATCTTCGAAAGTCTGTACTCACCCCACTTTTTTGACGACCTGTTGACAACAAACACGTGAAACTGGCTAAACAGGGATTAATAGGAGAATAAATAGCGTGTTCTTAACAATTTTTGTTGATGGTGCCAGCCGTACAAAATTTCAGGTCAAATAGTATGAGCATTCACACTTATCTGGGCACACCGCCGGCGAACATCAACATACGAACCACTAGATGGCAATCTCAACAACTGTACAAACAACGCAAAAGAAATCGCAAACAAGGTTCCCTTTCCAGCGTGTCCGGGTTCTGTGTATGAAAGATGTATCATCGCGGACCGCATATCTCAGGTCAAATAGTACGCTAATCCACACTTGACCGGCTTGAAGGGAGATTTTAAAGTATGTTGTTGTGGTCCGCTTGGTGAGTGAGAAGAGGGCATGGCATCTGATTTTTATATTTTTTGAATCTTCAAAAATCTGATTTTGAGCGCCCTGACAGGAGATTTCAAGGTACGTTGCTGTGATCCGCTTGGTGAACGAGAGGATGGCATGGTATCGACTTCTTTTCTTAGATGAATGCATTTATATTCGAAATTCTGGACATGCATGTTTCCGTGGTACGAATGGTGAATGATACGAGGGCATTGAAGTAATATTATTATTTTTGCGTTTTCCGGCGGTGATGCCAACCGTACGAACTGTTAGAGGGAACGAACACTGCGGAGTATGCGCGCAAGTTGTTGGCAGAGGATTTAAATGTTGCCTTGACTTCCATAGCTGAAAGAGTTAACTTGTTTTGTCTTGTTTATGCAACGGATGACGCTCTCTTAATTTGTGACCGTCTTGACCTTTGACAAATTTGTCCTTGACGGAAGTTTGGAGAGGAAGGCTCAAAAAGCAGCTTTGGAGTCTGGGTCCTGTTCTTAGTTTGTGAAGATAGGACGGCGAGCTGTATTTACAGGCGCTGATTGATATGGAGGCAACAGTTTGATCATCACGTTACGGTGGTTACTCTCGGAACAGCTGGGATTCTTTCAGAGAGTCCTTCTGAGGTGTGATGAGATTGCATACTAGGGTTCGGAGGTAAGAAATGGTGCCCGGGTTTTCCTTGGGAGACATATTATATACAAACGTTTCTTCATTCGCTCATTCGGTTGTTTGTTTGTTTTTGTTGGCGGTGATTCTGTTGTCATTGTCGCTGGATAGCTCAAAATTCGGGATATATACCGAGTCTGCGTTTTGGACAGAGTCTGTTTGATCCATATTGGTAGTCTAGTATGATTAATATAATAAGCTGTCTAAGAACTGCAATTAATTTTAGGCTATGACTTCATGATTGTCAGGGTCGTACATCATATGGCAGCAACCTATATCGGGCAGATCTTGTGACTTCTTCCTACTTTACAAGTTTGCAATCATTGGTTGCCCAGAACCTTGCTCAGTCGCCGAATACGAGAACAGGCGCACTTCTACTATTACGGATAATGAATTTTTCCACCTTACGCACTAATAAAGCATGCGAAAAGGCGACAAACCGATCGACATCGAGCACCAGTGATGGCTGGAAACTGTGCTTTCGAGATTTTGAGCGAGAGAGTCTAAAGTAGATAATTATATCCCAAAGTGAATATAAGGATGAAACTTCAAAGATGGAACGCATACGTACGCAAACATACATTAATGAAGAGCGTACAGCATGTACTGAAAAATAAACCACCGGCAGCACATTTTTGTATCGTCCACCGCTTCGTTCTCAAAGCCCCCCAGATCACATGGAAAATGTATTGTAATAGAATATGCACAGCGCTTTTTCAACAATAGATGACTGTGTATTGAACAACCTATCATGCCTGCTGAACAACACGTGCACGAGATACGGAATTTGGTAAAATCACAATTCGCATATTTATGCTGTCCTGGAATATAACCCGAAATGCATTTCCGAACCGAATCTGTATTTCCGACCTAATCTGTATTTCCGCTGAACCGAATCTGTATTTCCGCTGAGGTCGAAGCCAATTTTAAGGAAGTAACTTTAAAGACGGAACGCACACGTACGCAAACATACATTACTGGAGAACCCACAGGCGACACATGTTCGGACCGTTCTCTGCTTCGGTTTCAAATAATCCCAGATTACATGGAAAATGTAATGTAATAGAATATGCACTCAACAATAGATGACTGTGTATTGATCAAGCAATCATGCCTGCTGAACAACATGTGCAAGAAATACGGAAATTGACAAAATGACAATTCGCATATTTATGCTGTCCTGGAATATAACCCGAATCTGTGCTTCCGAACCGAATCTGTATTTCCGACCGAATCTGTATTTCCGCTGAACCATATCTCGCTGAGGTCGAAGCCAGTTTGAACCGAATTGCGAATGATTCCTGGAAGTGACGTCTTGACGAAAATATCCATTAAAACCCCACTCCAATAAGCGCCCCGATTCAGCCAAAGCAGCAATTCTACATCGGTGCAGGCTTGGCACCTGAGATCCTCGGCAATTGCCTTGATCTCCTCCTGAACCCTTTGACAAAATCAGTAGATATCAAGAACCTCAAATTTACAGCCGGGCGTATTGAGAGGGCATTTCAATCAAAGCGTGGTCCCCACAACCCAGGACTCCACACGCAACCCAACTGCTCCATCAGCGGTTTCCCGACTCTTGGAGAAGGCAGATCAACTGGAAGCACATGATGCAAATAACGAAATCATGGAAATTAATAATACAGAGCCCGTTGAGAGAACATCTCAATCAAAGCGTGCCAACCCCACAACCCAGGACTCCGCATGCAACGCAGTTTCCTGACTCTTGGAGAAGGCGGATCAAGTGGAAGCACGTGATGCAAACGACGACATGGAAATCAACAATACAGAACCTGTTATCAACTTGTCAGAAGACGAACAATGTTAGGACCTGAACACATGACGCTTGTTGACCCACGAGGTCTCAGCATGGAAAATCCGACGAAAACATATAAGTGTTTGAATGTTGTATCGATTTTGGATCAGATTGATATTATATGTGTGGTTGAAACCTGGCATAATGTGACTGTTCTAAATCATGTACGTTCTTCTACGAAGCACCATATCTTATACCACACTGCACGACACAACCCCGTACATCATTCGCACTGTAGTATTGTAATACTTTTCAAGCATCACCCATCGAAGTTCCGCCTCCATTCATCAACATATTCACTTTTCTTCTAATGCTTTGTTATTCGAATGACTGTATTCTACCTCCCACTCAACTCCTCAACAGAGGCAAGAGTTGAACATTACAGGAATCCTCCTGAGATCGGCAACTCACAACCAGTTGTCGTTTGGGATGATTTCAATAACAAAGCTAGACTGTATGGTCACACATCCACGAACAATGGATTCCGCAAAAAGGCGGTAGAGGCCCCTACGCTCGGTGCCTGGCGCCTACAATACCTCCATACGGGAGGATCTATCGGTACAGAGCACGCGTACCACAGGCCAACAACCCCAGCCTCTCCTCAAACATACCTTCTTGCGGATCACGGTATATACGAGGACCACAAATTCGACTCGATCGTCAGGTGGGCCCAAATGAACCAGTATTCCGTCTCGGGCGAGTGCCTCCGTCCCAATCACCACCCCAGTGTAGCATCTAGAGACCAGATTATTTAAAAGCCAATCCAAATCCCAAAACCCAGGATCATCAAATATTGAGTTTTGGAATTAGGATGGGAATATTTCTGATATTAGAGTCATCAGAAATATTAGCGGTAGAAGCGGTAAGCTATACCGGGACTCCGCGTGTGAGAGAAACACCCAAGTAAATAAGCTAGACTGTATGGTCACACATCCATGAACAATGGATTCCGCAAAAAGGCGGTAGAGGCCACTACGCTCGGTGCCTGGCGCCTACAATACCTCCATACGGGAGGATCTATCGGTACAGAGCACGCGTACCACAGGCCAACAACCCCAGTCTCTCCTGTATCGCATAATTACTGTGAACGGAAAACTAACTAAGAGCTCAAGGAATCAGAAGGACAATTAGTCAAGCACACACTACATTGAGGGTGACACTACCATTACCTAGTACACCAGTACAAGTATACAACAGACTAATAATACAATAGTTTGGTACACACATATATTCAACAGAATAAACTACAGTGGACTAACAATACAAGAATATTCAAACGGAATAAATCACGAAAGTTCGGGACACTACAAACAAAGGTACAGCCTACTGAGGCATGAATGTTCGGTACATAACAATGGCCTTCAACAGCACCGAACTTCTTCGGTGACGTCACCAGGACCGAACTTCCCCAAGTGACGTCACCAGGACCGAACATCTCATTGAGATCACATGAGAAATTAATTTCTCATATGACGGAAAAAGCACAAGTAAGTCCACACGTGACAAAATAAGCTTGACTAACAAACACCGTTTTCACCCCTCATAAATACAGGTAACAACAAAGCAACAAGCTACCGTACCATACAGAACGGTAAACACTTCCCGCGGAAGTACAGCGCAGCAACAACAATACAATAGTAAGTAAAATAGATTCAAAGTTTATTTATTTTATACTAGTTATTATTATAGACAAGGGGGGTGAAGCGCGCGCATTCGCACAGAATATAGCAAGAGCCTTTATTAATAACCCGCAATAGCCAAACACCAACGTAGACATATCAAGATGTCAACGGCAACCAGAGCAGGCATGTATGGTAGGGAGAAAGGGAGTGAAGGCGCGGATGATGTGAGGGTCAGCCCATTGGGGGAGCCAAACCCAGGCAATGGTTCTGGCCAGCCTACCTACATCTTAGATGTGGTACCCGCTCCGCGGGGATCATGTTGGTACCAGGAAATTATTTAATGAACCTTCTGTTATTACAGACAGAGGTGTGTTAAACAACCAACTTGTGTGGAGACACCCACGAGAAGATGAGGGTAAAATAGGTAAATTTAAAGACAGGTAAAATAAAGGAACCGGCTGGGGTAACAGTATCTGTCAAGGCAACTACGTCCTGGTTAGTAGGTTTGTGTCCAAGTTGTAGCAAACAGTACCAGTGCCTATACCGACTCTACACAAGATGAGGGTAGGCATTCATGACCAACATCCAGAGCGACGCATGCCACTCGTGGATGCGGAGCTCAGACGACGATATGATCTAGCTATCAACGGTTGTGGTGACGATGAGGAATATGATCTCATTCAATTAAGTCAATACATTAAAAATTTAGAGCTCACGAATTCACGCTTAGGCGACCAGATAAAGGAGCCACCTCTTGCAAAACTACTAGACTTCAGAATTTCCTAAGATGCCTACAGACATATACTTTAGAATGGAAAATTGTGAAGACATCATGGAGTTGTTCAGCCGCTGTGTCAGTACCCAGCACTAGTGAGAAACACTATTAGGTTAGAAGACCAAGTCAGCACTCAATAGCCTAAGAGATTCTGAGATGCATACAACTAAGCACTTCAAGGAACCTGAGCAATTCAATAGGTCCATTTTTGACAGACTCAGGCCCCACCCAGTAGACTATCTGTTAGAGAAGTTTTTCAATGACATGCAAAACAAGAAGCTGAACGTCGAAGTGCACACAGAGCGTGCGCATAAGACAATGGTGATGTTAGAGAAGCGTTACCGCAACTCAAACAAGAAACCCATACACTTTCAACTCCTCAAAGTACAAAGGTACCAAACACTTATGTACTTCGGACAACAAACACAGGTGAATGCTTTAATCAGAGCAGACAAGTAACCTGCTGGAAGTGCCGGACACTTGTCAGATATAGAACACGCCAAGTTTCGTACTATGACTGAGGCAAACATAAGAGCAGCATCCAAGATCCAATGAGATCGAATGTTGAGGGAACAATTGCGAGTGCATAACAAACGTCAAAATGCACAGACAACCATCCAAGATGAGAATAGCACTACTACTGTTCACAAATGGTATAAACCGGACAACGGTGCACCCAACCAAAACAAGCCAGTGGTACAGGCACAAGAGAAGAAAGGGGCACGTGAAGAGCGTGCATGTCCCTACTGTCTGGTGATGCTAGCCCCACATCGGTTCAGTAAATGTCTCAAGAAAAAGTTGAATCAAGCCAAGCAGGCTGAGGAGCGGGCCAAGAAGGATGTGCAAATAGCAAGACTGTCCATTACCTCTGACAACGTAGAAGACATAACAGAAGGTGATGAGCACTAAAACAACTGGTGGGCGGAAGCAAACATGATTGACCTGGCTGACAGGCTCAATGTATATACAGATGAAGAAACGTTGTTAATAAATGCGAATGATTTAAAATATAAACCTTTATCCTTACTTCCCGCACCACGAGACCAGCGTTTACACATTGATATACAAATTAATGGCAATACATACAATGTATTAGTACACTCGGGCGCACAACGCTCATGCACGGACAAGAGTGTAGTAACAGAACTATATCTCTCTATCAGAGCGCAACAGGACTATATACAACTAGAACAAACAGATGCAAGAATACAACGCACAGGATCAACTGAAGACCTCTCAGTGTTTTGAAGTATTGGGCCTACCAGACAAGAAGGCACCAATACTTCTCGGTATGGACATTCTACCATACAATACATAGCAGGATTAATCAATCCACTTATACCAACAGATGCAAAATGGGAATCGCTCCTCACACAACATGAAGAGGACCCGGAGCATGAACAAGAAGGGTTCAGAGAGTCACTTACAGACATTCTAGATACCAATGCGAATATACCTCCCGACGTACATTGAAACCTACCCGGCTCCACTGTCACAGTACCCACAAATGAATTTAAAGTCAGACAAATGAGGCACGATAAAGTCAACTTTGTACCTCATGTAAGATTCGGTCTATTAAGGCGATATTAACGCCTTCGCGTTTATTTACTCTTAGGTAAATTCTAAGTATCGTGAAAATATCAAAGTAAATAAACGAAATGAGACTTATAGTAAAGTTAGGTATGCCTCGTGAAAACAGCAATATTCTGAGGGATTGTGAGGCTGAGACATTGCCTATATATGATCCTCTCAGTACTGTTTTCGCCGAAGGGATTTTATTTAGTGTTTCGTTGTTGCTCTATTAAAAACTATGGAATGTTTCACTGGGGCGAATCTGAGAGACTCATAAAATCCTATCTTTAGAAAAAAATAAATAGTAATAAAAAGGAAAAGTACTCTTGATGTCCTTAGTTATTGTCTTAACCAATAACTTG
>NW_014040311.1:59545-65789 GCF_001186125.1 Sphaeroforma arctica JP610 | reverse complement strand
GTGTGTGTATGTGTGTATGTGTATGTGAGTATGTATGTATGTATGTATGTATGTATGTGTGTGTGTGTGTTTCAATTCTTCATGTTAAAAGTAAGTCAACATTGTAAAGTTTCTAATCGGTTTAACCATTCCTCATTCTCATCCCACTTTCCAAGTGCACCACCACCAGCATCCGATCGAGCATTCGATATTGAACCGCCTGGATTCACATCCCTTTCTTTTAATGGCGCATCATATAGTAGATATAGACCCGACAAGCTCTACTTCACTACCCTTGAAACTCTCTCACTACTCTTCAACTACTAAATAGGTCTAGCTAGTACAAATACGTACTATGTAGTATAGATGCAGTTATATTCATATTTTTGTATTGCTATTGTGTATTCTGTCATTTTGTGTACAAGAACAAAACACAAAATGACATCTGTCAAGTGTCAAAAACTCACCAAGCTTGTTCGCAATCCAATCAGAATATTTTTATATTATGTTGTCTTTCATTGGTCCTCAAACTTCTCAAACTCAAATTTTCATACTTTGAAGCTACTCGGGTCCCAGAGGCCAGAGCAGAGTATACAGAATAAACGACACACACACCAACGATCACAGCTTATACCACTGCGGGGAAAAACCAAAAAACCAAAAAAAGAAAAATTCTAATAATTAAAAAAATTATATGTAGAGCTCAAATATTATATAAAATAAATACATCAACAGAGACCGGCTGACAAAATAATAATTGACCACATCGCTCTATCACACAATATCCACTACAATATACACTATTGTTGCATCATATCTATAAGGGATGCCTTTGTATTCGGATGCGGATCCTTACTATGTGGACACGCCTCTATTATCGCCAGTAGAACCGCCGGATCAAAAGAATTTCGCACACATCGCTCCGGTAAGCCTAAAAAATCATTCTGCAACGCTCTATTGTTTGATCTATTGCAGGTGGTTGCATGTGGCTTTACGAAGGAATAGGTATGACCTTACGAATAATATGTTTGTAAAAAAGCAACACTAATATGGCTATTGGTCTATGACACCATTTTTGAAGTATTTCGCTTGTTTAAATCGTGTGTCAGCCGTTTTTCTTCTTCTTGTCTTTCGCTGAGACTCTTGTCTTTATTCTTTCTCGGTATGAAAACCTGAATCCCCATCAGGGCCGCCGTGAGGGCAGAGGTCGTGGTAGGGGCGGTCGCGGTGGGGGTGGTAGAGAAGGCGGCGGTGATCGGCCAAGAGGTTCCAACTTTCATCGTAGACTGAATCACAGATATAATATGGACGACATCAGTAATGGCTCCAACTATCGCCAGCATCATTCTAGTTCGAATTACGATAGAAATGACGGTTTCGGAGACAGTCGACAAAGGCAAAATCAACCACGAGATAGCTACCGCGGACGAGAGAGGTGATGCATTCGAACTAGTATAGGAGGCAAAACACAAGGTAGGATATCGCGCTTTGCAACGTTCAACATGCAACCTATATTGAAGGTAGGTAACGAAGATGATTTAAGCGCCCGAGAAAAGTCGGTGGTGCCGACATCACGAAGGCAAGGCAAAGACCGATTCCAATAAGAATTTCGCGGTCCGAGCTCAGAATAATGCACTGAGGTTGCGACCAGGTATTTCCAGGTATTAAACAACTTTCATCGTGTACTAAATGGCTAATCAATATTGTGTGGCTCTGCGTGAAATGTTAACACACACACACACACCCACACACCCACAGACACACAGACACACATATAAAAACACTTACATCTACATACATACACGTACACGTACACACACACACACACACACACATATATATATATATATACATACATATATATATGTACATACATACATATATATATATATTATATTTGTATATATATATATATATATATATATATATATATATATAAATATATATATATATATACATATATATATACATATATTTATATACGTGTGTATACGTATGTATGTATATAAGTATGTATGTATATATGTATGTATGTATGTAATTATGTTTGTATGCATATATGTACGCATGTATATACGTATATATATATATATATATATATGTATGCATGTATTTATGTATGAATGTATACTATATATATATATATATATATATATATATATATATATATATTCATGCTAGATGTTATACAGCAGTATATCTATGTATGTTGGTTACTATTTGTTACATTGTGTGTGAGCTGTACGTGGAATAGTACAGACTCTACACATACGTTGTCAATAATGTGAAAATCTCATTCGTCTTCCTACATACGCAGATTTCTTGTACGTACCAAAATTCAGAGCGAATTTGGTTCACGCGTGCACGGACTTGTGTTGATGATAATCAGCACCGTTCTCGGCAGATCCAAATGTGCTTTTCAACTTTCGCATGTGTAGCTGATTTAATAGTTTATTCGTACCGAATTGGAATCATGTACACAGACATTTTGACACAATATTCTGCGTATGAGTAGTATATTGTTTTTAAGAAACACGTTAGCTGCTGCAATGTTACTGTGCATGTGCATACAATACATAGTTGTAATTATAAACGGTTACTATGTATCATTAAGTACACAGTAATCATACACCACATAGTACTTAGTAGATTGTATGGCCTTCAGAACACGATACGTATTTATGTTTCAAGTTTTGTCCTGTTGTGTACATGCAGTTAAGCGGATATTTATAAATTTTTCTAAACACATAATCGGATAGACATATACCACAAATCGCACATGGAGGCGTTAACCTCTGCTTACGGAAATTAAAAACACAACATCGCGCAAAAAAATGTCTTAATGTGAAATTGTACTTTTGTGTTTACCATGGTGATAAATATATATATTTTCACATCCGTACTCTGCCGTAATTTGTAAGCGGTAATAAATCATCACACTTCGTCGGCATATATCTGTCAATGCCATTTATTTTACAGTATTTTGAGTGTTGTATGTGCGTCTGAGGTTATATCTTGCGAAATTCGATCGCCAGCTGTGAGCCTTGGAGTATCTTCATGAGCAAGCAGAATGCCATGGCTCATAAACTGGGGAAGCCAGTCAGCAAGGTGGCTCAGAGCATCCATGTTTGGGCTACAATAGCATTCTCCATAATTCTTCGATGAGAGAGATCGTTGGTCAGAACTTTCAGCGGCTGCCTAGCGAATGAGCTGGCAGTTTCTTCGTGTTTGTACAAACACACCAAACTTAACCATCTAGCTCGTATTCTTCATCATCTGGCGTCGTTGTGTTTACACCCTGGATTTGCAGGCAGCTCAGTATTCATGGTGACACATTAGGATAGATACTGTAGAGGGCGCTTCACTATAGAAAGTGTGGTTTCTCCAAATTATCTCTACGACCAACATCTTCATTCGCACAATGACTGAAAATGAAAGGAACCAGAGCTGTTTATTTAGAAGGCTATGATTGAGTCTGGAGGATGGATATCTACAGGTGTACAATTCAGGAGGCTATGTGAAGGCTGTGTATTTATGGAATTTTGTCCGGAATACTATGGCTAATTTAAATAAATATCATTTTTGGTTTATACAGGGGTTTTCTGACTGCCATTTTTCGAAAAAAACATCTCCCCTCCCCGGGGGTTTTTTAAGCGAACTTTATGTACTTCCACCTCTATTGTAAAAAGACAGACATTTCCATGAGAACGTATTTTTATATATTTAGTATATATTTGCATGCTTTTACGTCGGACTTTGATAAAAAGGAAGCCTATTGAGTCATACTCTGCATACGTATCGAGTAAGTGGTCGTCAATGCCGGGTGTACTACTAGTAGACAGTACGTGTCGTAGCAGCGATTCGAACCTATGGGTTGCTGCTAGCGATAACAACATAGGTAGAGTCAAAGAGCTCATTGAGGATGCATCTTCCGACCTCAGTCCGAATAGCAAGGACGGTAACGGATACACGCCCATGTATGTCGTAAAATACACCTCACATACGGCATTGTCTCGTTGTTGAATATTGAGGTCTTCCTTACCGTTTTAAGCAACTTTGCAGTTGTGCGAAGCAGCCCAATACAAATCCCATTTATCATGTGTAGTACCACATGGATGAGCAACTGCAGTCTATTGTCTATAGCGAATCGTACATAAAGAATTATGAGATTATAGAGCGCCGTCCTTACCCCAGCTGAAATGTGTACACACACCAAGAGGTGTATCGAAAGGTGTACTCACCAAGAGAGGCGATGCTAACAAATACATCGCATAGCGAAATTAAGCACTTTCAATATAGGTAAGATTTACTAACAATACATTCGAACACTATTAACACTTTACTACTTGTTATCAATCATTCTGTTCATGTAGGCACGCGGCGGCAGGATGGGGTCACAAAGAACTCTTAGAATATTTAATTTCAAAAGGAGGTGACGCCAATGTTACAGACAACGACGGCGACAGTCCTCTTCACAGCACGGAAGAGTAGGTTATTTGTCACTGATTTTTTGTCATAGTTTGTATATATCTCATCTTCGATTGTTAAATTTTTGAAAGTATACATGGCATCAGTGTGAGCTCTTTATATATTCCGTGGTCGCAGGATGGATAGATACAAGTCCTAATCTTACCAGGAGTTTCGCTCATTACTTGCCGTACCTACCCTTCCCAACATCAAGTGTCATCATCGCACAGATACTTGTTGACGCAGGGGCGGATTTGGCGATAAAAAATGACGAAGGGCTTACGGTAAGTGTACAAATTAGTCTTTGTCTTGGATGCCCGGGTTCTTATACACTACAATAAGTAAATAATTATACGTCGTTTTTGTGAGTCGAAGTCTCGCATATCACTCTCTGAATTCCACTAAAGTTTTTCTTGATCGACTATATCTTCAGCCTAACGATGTAGCCAGTGAAGAGGGTCTTTTAGAGATGTGCAACTTCTTCCGCGAGAAGTTGGGCATGGATCCCATGACGGCAGAGTCCATTCGAATTGCAAGCAATGCGATGGCCGCCTTGCGGATAGACGCCACGTCGGTTAGAGAAAACAACGAGCCACTGAACGAAATAGAAAAGAATGAATCATCTTGATAATTTTGTTAATATATAGTTAAGGCTAAAGAGTGGCGATAGTCGACACGCGAAGTGATACGGGAATTCAAAACGATTTCAACAATTAACGTAGTACCGTGCTCGCAAACGAGATTGTGACTTTACTATGCAAATCTTGTAGTATTATTTCCAAACTTCCGAGAGTACTGGCATAAATTTTTGCGTATTGAATGATAGCTTGTAAATACTTGAGATGCTCTTGATTGGAAATCCTTGCAAATACCTAACTTAGAGATTAGTGCAAGTTGTATAGATTGAAAACACTGTCGAACTCGTAGTCGTCTATGACAATATCAATTAAGGATTGATGAATACTTACTGATATCATTAACTGAGATGTGTAGTTGTGTACGCCTTTATATATGTATATAAAAAAATATGTATACGTCATCCAAAAATTACTCAAATTTCGAGAAATGTAGCCGCCACCCGAGTGAAACATCCAATCATATATCAGTTTTCAAATAAAATTGCACTTAAGTCAGCAGTTCGGTACCATACCGCTATTTGTCCATTACTGCCATATCCTGATTTCAGCTCTCCCTATCCATGTGCAAGGAAATATCTAAAACCCAAAAATACACAAGCTATTGTAAAGGACTAAATGTCCTTCTAAAACACCAACGCTCTAAGCAAATCTCGTCCTTTTCGAGTTTATAGTTTGACTTAGAACTCAAATATCAGCAACCATGGGTAAGTTCCCTATGAACCTACGTACCTTATGATTCGTAGCTACACACCACCATCCATAAACAGAAAGATCACTATGGTCGACATGAATGCTAGTTGAAATACTTACAGTTACCCTACACCACACGATCAGAAAAACACCATCGCGGTAGTGATCCGCACATAATAATTGAACCAAAACTTGCAACTGGAACGGAAATCGATGAGATAGCCTCGCAAGAGATGCCTGTAAATAGACATAGATACACGAATCGATTGGGAAGTGTGATATATTCGGAATTGTCATGCTATATGCTTTGTCCGACTTTGATTAGCTATTGGCAGCAATACACATCTGCAATGGGGGCCTCCGATGGAGACATGCGATGGAATATATTTATGTATATATATGTATATATAGATAGATAGATAATATATATATATATATATATATGTATATATATATATATATATATATAT
>NW_014040311.1:55484-59525 GCF_001186125.1 Sphaeroforma arctica JP610 | reverse complement strand
GGGATTGAGATGCGTATACGGTGCTTGTTGCATTTTGTGCACTTGCGATTATACGATTTTATTCGTGTGTAATATATTTCATCACTTGCAAGCACATCTTAAAATAGGAGTAAGCATACAATATATTACACGTCACTAGGTTTTGTGTTGGGGTTCACAAATGAAGGTTGACTGCAAACGAACGAAATCGCCAGTCTTAGTATATTTCCACTTGCATAGTAAACCCAACGGAAATGAGGTCGCATTGTATAATGTATGGGAAGTGTCCGACCGATTGCGATAGGAAATATGCTCAGTGAAATGCACGGTGAAGTTATCAACCGAGATGCTCACTATCTCTCTCGATTATCTCCTCTCTCGATTATCTCCTCTCAAATAGGAATGGGAAGAGATTCATGGCACAAGCGCCGTTCAACCGGTGGCCACCGTGCGCCCCTTCGCAAAAAGCGTAAATTTGAACTTGCTCGCCCTGCGGCCATGACCAAGATTGGAGCCAAGCGCATCCATGAGGTCCGCACTATGGGTGGCAACAAGAAGTTCCGTGCTCTGCGTCTAGATCACGGAACCTTCTCCTGGGGATCTGAGGGTATGTTAATTACAAGTATACTATCATTGATTTGCTTGTACTTTTAGTGATCCGTAGAAGAATATGTAGTATTACGAGGCTTGGATTGCGTTCGCCGTTGATAGTCTTGCAATCCATACACAGGGTTTAAATTGAATAATATTTGTGCTTGATAACTAATTGTTTCAATCTTGATTGTTATTCAATCTATAGCTATCTCCCGTAAGGTTCGTATTCTTGGTGTGGTATACAACTCTTCGAACAATGAGTTGGTGCGTACCAATACCCTTGTGAAGAACGCTATCGTTCAGATTGATGGAGCTCCTTTCCGTCAGTGGTATGAGGCTCACTACGGCGTTTCCATTGGCAACAAGAAGGGCCAGGCCGTCGCCAAGGACGAGGCTGCCGCCCCCCAGTCCAAGTCTGTCACTGTAAGTAAATATTGTGGTATTACTTACATAACTTGTGCATATCCTTTATATCTATATCTGAATTTGTTGGCAAACATAGTACAGCTTACTTGTTGGGCATGCCCTGGTATTATGATATTGATATGTTTTCATTATTATAGGTTGCTTATGTTGTATGATGCTTGTCTACTTGTAGACCTCTCGCTAAAGAATATACCTCTTGCTAAAGAATAGGCCTCTCGCTAAAAATATGTATCTATAATTTCAGGACAAAATTGCCGCCCGCAAGGCCGACTTTGTCAAGCTTGAGCATGCAGTGGACAGTCAGTTCACCGCCGGACGCCTTTACGCGTGTATCTCGTCCAGACCTGGACAGAGTGGTCGCTGTGATGGTTACATTCTAGAGGGTAAGGAGTTAGAGTTCTACATCAAGAAACTGAACCTAAAGAAACATTAAATGTTTTTAATGTTACTTCCCGTAGCAACCATATAGTAAAGCCTATGAGGATGTAGTATCACACGTCTGTTGATCATGCATTTACTCTAGTTGTATTTTAACAAAAATAATCATCGCTGGTTGCGCATTCGTTATTTGATTTTGTACTGGCCTGCACATAGAGTATTTACGGTCATGTAACGTGATTTGTTTGTACGGGTGGGATAGTCGCCGTTTTTATGTCGTTTTTCTCTTTCTCCTTAGTGCCCTTACCAAACTCGTTGTTGCGCTGCTGACAATATGGAAATTACTCCTGAACAGTCTAATGGTGCAGTGTCAGCTTTCCTGTGTTTTGAGTAAGAAAATATAAGTGAATACATGGACATGCATTCGGTAGCTTATATCATTGCTTATATCATTCGGCTTCGACTGACTGATTGTAGTTGATATGTACAGTTTCGGAGCGATTGTTTTGGTCTGTTCTGTGACAGCTGTATTTGCTGTTGGGTAGTGTAGTTCTCTTGCTCTGAAGTTTTCTAAGCATCGAGTGTTTATCCACGTGTATTGATCAGATGCGAATCGAATTCGAGTGTCATAACTTGTTGCTTGATTTTGTGTTCCGTAGTCAAGTCTCCCACGTTGTCTTTCCAGTTTTTTATTTCTACTGATTTAGTCAATTCAAGATGCTGCGATACCTGGTATGTGTCATGACATTGGCGTGGTGTAAATGTCAGCACAATGGCCATTGTTTCTGGCGCTCTTATCTTTCAGTATCTAAGACTGTGCTATCATTTGCTCTGTCATTGTTATGGTATGCACGGCTCATGAGGCAACATGTGTAAAGTGGCGACGTCTAGTCTGCACTCTTATCGTGAGTTCAAAATTATAACCTCGAGACTACAAGTGGGGCATTGGAACCTTTTATCTCTCTTGCCAGCAAGGACCGAGTGTAGAGTTGTTAGTGCATGTGTAGAATCAACGGGTGTGGATTGTTTACCTGCACTGGTGGCGGATGTTTGGTAGAGATCAAAAGAATGCGAGTGTGATCCGGCATGGAACTATAATGATACAACAATTTCGTGCATGTACATAATCAACGGGCGTAGATTGTTTCCCTTGCACTGGCGGTGGACGTTTGGTCGATATCAAAAGTATGCGAGTGTGATCCGGCGTGGAACTACAATGATACAACAATCTAGTGTATGAAAATAATCGACGGGCGTAGATTGTTTACCTCGCACTGGTGGTGGAAGTTTGGTCGAGACCAAAAGTATGCGAGTGTGATCCGACGTGGAACTAAAATGATACAACAATAGGAGATTATTTTTGTTGGAGTGAGCCCGATTGGTCCAGAAGATTTTAATAGTATGTGGTGAGTGAGCAAGGAATGGGAACGAGCGTTAGTATGTGCATCCAAAGATTCAAGGCGCAGTTTTACAGAGAATTGCGCATTTCCGCCCCAGTAGCCTGTTAGTAGCCTGGTACCTTTGTACATGTGAAGTTGTACACTAGATATATCAGTCCATGTAAGAAAACATATTAAGAGATCGGTCTGATCGGTGATGCACTCATTGCTTATTGTGTTTGTTGCTTGTGCAATCATTAAACTTGTAATCCTATCATTTTCACAATGCATTTAGTAAGATCTCACAGATGTCGTTTCCTTTAAGTACTGGGCGAGATATATGGCAGTCGAAGAGGCGCACATCTCGTTAGCTCATTCTGATTGAACGCGTTTGTGTTTCAAAACTATAATCAATAGTTGTTTTGATTGACTATAGGCCTATAGTCCGATTCCGACACATCATGGTTTGTTACCACCTCTTCCTGAACCCTCGGTTCATTTGGAGTATACGACTACACGTCCATTATACGCCTGTGCAATTTCTGAGACACCTGTTCAGTTGTTCGATATTGTACGCAAATAGATGATCTACCACACGTGACATGAACTGTGAACACTTTAGTATGTTCATTTAAATGCACCTATGCTCACCTATGTATCAATCTACACTTATCAGCAAATGTGCGAACGAGTGCAATGAGAGACGTCAATACACACAACCCTATATGTAGATGATAATGTGTAATTATCCCGTATATGAATTTTCCGGATACATCAGTTGAACGCGCAAACACGTTGATTGGAATAGTTATTTTTTACTGAGATTCTACAAAACGAACATATCACGATCAGATTTGTATGGTGCTAATAAATTGATTTTGTACAAAGAAATGATAAATAAAATACAGAAAAGCGTGTCCGACTGTCTCTTCAACTTGATGAAAGCAATTTATGTGCAAAGGGATGTACGAAATGTTACTCGTATGAAACGTGCCCTTGTATGTACTGCTCTAGGATCAACATCGTTACAACAAAAGCAAGAGATATTTTAATATATAGATATATACACATCTGAAACATGCAAAATTCGAAAGCTCTAGTAAACATCCACTTCAAAAAATTTGATTTGAATACAGTAAAACGATCAAATACCTGCGAGTATATTATATCTGCAAGCACTCACTCATATATCATTACATTTAGAACGTCAAAGCAGTGAAACCAAGAGATATTTTAACATATATAAATTTGTACACGACTGAAACATGCAAAATTTAGAAGCTCT
>NW_014040311.1:53714-55464 GCF_001186125.1 Sphaeroforma arctica JP610 | reverse complement strand
CACACACACACACACACACACACACACACACACGTATATATAATATAAGTATATAAGTATATATATATATATATATATATATATGTATAAACAATTCTCATCAACTACTGCAAAATATAATATTTGAATATATGAAACGTTCATTTACCTGCTAGTATAGTATATCTACAAACACTTAATCATATCTCAAGACATTTGAAACATCATAGACGCGAAACTTCGTATGCACACGCGCAAATTAAATACACAGATCTAAATAGTATACCTATAGGCGGCGTTTCTGCAATATGTATATAGGGAGCAGGCACATAAACGTTTTTATGATAGTGGTTCACCGTACACGTGTGCGTGTATGTACTATATGCTACTGATAATCATATGTAAATTATCAGTTATTTAACAGTTCCGTGTTTTATGCACGCAAATATTGAAGTTTCACACATGTTTACGTTATACATCCTCACAATTTGACACATGCACACGTGGCGACCTAGTATGAAGTATTGCAAGCTCAACCTTTGTATACAAACACTCTCAAACTTTTCAGATAGATTCGCTGAATAAGGATTCAATAACCACATTCCCGCACACACGTATTCTTTATCTTTGCATGTAGACAGCCTTTTCTGTGCCCAAACATTTTTTTCCGACCAACAGCATACGATACACATAGGCATGCGTATATAAATATGCAGGTAAAGTCACACTATACACATTTGAGCGAATCTGTTATCTTCACACATACTCAAAATCAATTGAATGCACGATCAGGGACATATGAGCATATACATTTCTTGAGACTTGCGTGTGTAATGTTAGCAGATTTCGTAGACCAACCGTTTTTCTGCATATACGAGTATGCAAGACTCAAACTTCATAAATTCAATTAGCGGAGTGGAATTCAATACTCTGTAAATATTTCGGTATTCTTTTCCGAGACCATTCGATTCCCTAAACAACACATAAACATAATTTCTAGTGCACTCATACCAGATAATCATTTGCCAATACCGATGCATCGGTGCGAATTGAATATATTTGTATACTTTATAGGAATCGTTAGCTAATATAAGATTTACTGCGTTGCCGTCGAGTCTTATCTACTTCTGTAAGTAGAGACAATGATACCACCGGACTCGCTGGACAGGATGACCCTACAAGAGGAAAGCCAATAACCAGATTAATAAATACATCAAGTCAGTATTCAAATGCACATCTGCAAAGAAATCAGTAACACGAGAGCTAATGAAAAACATGAGAAGGGAAACCAAGCACAGAGTATATCAATTAAAAGAACATACTTTGTAGAACTCTCTATAGAGACAACCGGAGACAAGGCTTCAGGGTGCAAATCTCTCGATCTCGACACAATGGAAGCGAGGTACGCACCCGCTCGTTCGTTGGTGGCTCCACGCACTTTATCGAATGATACCACGACAAAATTGAAGAGACGCGAACATTATAAATAGCGAGAAAACACATTCAGTATAACTCGCGATATATATATATACATACATGTAAATTGATATAACCATATATGTATAAATATAAGTACAGCAATACAGAAATACAGAAACACACACACATATATATAAATATATACATGAAGTATATATAGATGCATATCTACAGATATATATACATATATATATATAACATATTAAATGTATACATATATAGACACAACAAAAAAAAACACAGTAACAGAGACATAGATAGACACACACCCACACACACCCACACACACACA
>NW_014040311.1:50879-53694 GCF_001186125.1 Sphaeroforma arctica JP610 | reverse complement strand
TCATGTACTAATACGCATCGTTCCTAGTAGAATAAGTAGATATATACCTTCTATACATAATCCAGCGTTGTCCGTGGCCACTACCCCCTCTATATTTGTTGTGGAGCCAATACTGTATAAGGTACAATATTGAGATCAGATACTCGTATAGAACGAATAGGATAACAAAAGAATGAAGTGCGTGTGGTCGATTCGACCGCCGACAGAGCGGTCAGAATGAAAGGACATCCGGGTGCAATAAAAGATACTTGACAGTACAACATACATATTGCCGATGTGATCCACAACTGCCTCATCCATCTTGAACAATATGTTTCTAGAGGTTTGAATAGTCTTTACAAGTTTGAGCTATTTAACAATATAACTATTTAAATATATATCTAATCGTAGTATTTATTTAGGTAATATCATATCGTAGTATTTACGTATGTAACAGGCGCCTGGCGATGATGATTCTCAGATTCTGGCGATGTCCGTCCGTGCTGGACGCGCGCCAAAACCATGAAAAGTGAAGTTCGGTACCAGCGCATAGCAATCTTTGTGACTCTGTCATGCTACATTCTATTTATTTATTTATTTTTATGATTTGTTTTACCCAACATAAAGTAAAAACTTCGATTTATTTAATCTATTTCATCATAAATGTTCCGAGGTTTTCTTGCCCAGAGAGCACCTTATATATTCTATATAGCATCCATGGCATTCCATGTACTTTAGTATATCTATACTACGCATGTTCGCTGAACTGAGGCTACACCAGCTAACAAGTATCAAACACTTCAAATGTGCTAGAACTGTTACTAGTAGAACCATTAACACATACATAAAGAAAATGCTTCGTCACGATGAGGATGGGTCCAGGATCTTATCTGGCACTGAATTATCAAAGTATGTACAGTATTTTATTTTCAGAAAGTATTCACGTATGTTTAATATTTGTTGTTATCAAAGTGTACTTGGATATAGTATTTATCTATGTTATGTATTTATGTACTGTTTCCTATATTCTTTCTCGAATGTAATTGGGAATTATACATTGCTTGTGTTCCGTATTATATAATTGCCATCTGTATACCTCTGTGTATCGAGCAGACGTCCAGCAGGGCTTGTATGATTTATTTCAAGTAGACGGCTCCGTATTATATAATTGTCATCTGTATACCATCTGTGTATTGAGAAGACGTCCAGCATGGCTTGTATGATTTATTTCAAGTAGACGGCTCCGTGTATGGCCTTCGCTGACGTACGATTTGATTATACAGTTGCATGTGTATTGTCCCCGTGTCTGTAGGAGATAATCTTCACATCCAATAACATATGAATACGCCATTTTCAAGCTCATTGTGTGCATCAAGTGCCCTCGTTCGTATTTCGCCTTCCTCGTGCATTTGTAATATATCTATTGATGCATTCCAACTTAGTTTCCAGTATATTTTATCTTATAACGCACATTTACTCACGAATGTACCCTGCTATCGATACCAGAGTAATTCACAAATGCTAATGAATTTCATCCCATATTTCTCATTTCCTCATGGATTTGCCTTACGATGTATCCATACTAGGGTGTCACATGATTGCTAGTGGATTGAGTGCCGTACGTCATTTTAACTCACGAAACTGCCTTGCGTTTCGCCTATACCAGGGTGATATATGATTTACGTGCTGTTTCTGTGCTACATCGCATTTGCACTCACGGATTTGCCTTGCGATTTGTCTAAACCAGGGCGATGTATAATTGCTTGCTATTTCTATGCCATATCACACATGCACTCGTGGGTTTGCCTCGTGGCTTATCTATTCTAGGGTGATGCACAATTGCTAGTGAGTTCTGTCACATGTGAAACATTCGCGCTCGGATTTACCTTGCGTCTTATCTATATCAGGGTGATACATATTTGCTAGTGAATTCTACCTCATATCACACATTCACTCACGAATTTGCCTTGCGGGGTATTTATACCAGGGTGAAACATGTTGCTAATATATTCTATTTCATATCGCGCTTTAACTCTCAGAATTGTCATGCTGTTTGTATATTGTCACTTTCAGGGTGATCCGCACAAGAATAGCTGCCAAGGTGCAAGCGGCTGGAGGCACACCTGGCCTTGCAGTAGTACAGGTATGTGGTAGCGTTTGTACATTGGATTATGTTCGGTCCGTGTTAGCTCAGACAAGGCATCTAAGTGATGTCATTAGTCAGTTTATGATATGATTATGTTGTGTCGCAGGTCAGATAAGGATTGTAGTTGTTATCAACCATACATGTTGATCAGCAATTTGTGTGATTATGTATTATCGCAGGTGGGGGCTCGTGAGGACTCGAATGTATACATACGCATGAAGCGTAAGGCCGCAGAGAATGTGGGATTCAAGTTTGTGCACGTCCACCTCTCAGGCACAGTCACGCAAAGCGAGGTGCTCAGCGAGATTGCTGCGCTGAACAATGACAGGAGCATCTCTGGTATGAACAATGCCGTTCCTTGTGAGTCCAAGGAAGTAATGGTCACATTTACTTGGTTTTGGCATTCGCATTGGCGGTGTTATCAATATTGGATATATATTATGACATGTAGTCTGATATATTTTAATGATGGCGTGTCATGATGCCGCGATCGAATAATATTACTACAACGCGTTCGTTGGTCTAATGTTTGTTTTATGTACGTATACTTTTTGATCAGCGTATCGATCGCACTCTAGAAATGTAGAGGACATGAGAACATATCGATGGGAAGTGTAAAAATCTCACTTTTGATGCATTTAGGGCATGTAAGCGCAAGCACATGACGGAACGGTATACGGATTAAAATTG
>NW_014040311.1:43934-50859 GCF_001186125.1 Sphaeroforma arctica JP610 | reverse complement strand
CACACACACACACACACACACACACACACACACACACACACACACACACACACACATATATATATATATATATATATATATCTATACATCTTTTGGGCACACTTAGGAGGACGGTTATAATTAATAGTTAACAACAGCTCGCAGTTTGGCAATGACTTGGAACAATGTCACGCATCTCGTGCAGATATGTATATTTCGACAGTACAGCACACCACCAGTGCCAGATTTGTCACACAGATCTACCGTTCCAGTTCTGCATTGTTTTACTCGGGCACCTGTTCAGGAAATAGTCCGCGTATAATCGTACACTCAATAGGAATACTGATTTTTCACCTTCTGTACATCATACTCGTTTCAAGGTGTCCTGGTTCAGCTGCCGCTTCCGTCCCATTTGAATGAGAAGACCGTCACCGAGAGCGTGCACCATTCCAAAGACGTTGACGGATTCACTTCGACAAATGTCGGGCTTTTGATGAAGGGCGATCTGAAGAGTACGTTTGTGTCCTGCACACCAAAAGGCTGTCTTGCTTTGCTGCAGGAGAATAACCTTCCCATTGCGGGCAAAGTGGCTGTTGTCTTGGGGCGTAGTAATATTGTGGGTCGACCCATAGCTTCGTTGCTAGAGAAGCACAACGCCACTGTGATACTCTGTCACTCGAAGACAGCGAATTTGACATCAATCATTGGCATGGCTGATATCTTGATAGCTGCCATTGGCAAGCCCGGGTTCGTGACAGGGGACATGCTCAAACCTGGATGCGTGGTTCTTGATGTAGGGATCAATTCCGTGGCCGATGCTACGCGCAAGTCTGGTAGCAGGTTGGTAGGAGACGTGAACTTCGACAGTTGCAAGACAGTTGCGTCTGCAATCACGCCAGTGCCCGGCGGTGTGGGGCCTATGACCGTGGCCATGCTGCTGGAGAACACACTAGAAGCTTACAACCGTGGTGTACGGCCCCAAGGGGGTGACTGGAAACTCATGCCGACCCCTCTGAAGAAACTAGATCCCGTGCCAAGCGATATTGCTATCGCGGAGGTAGCGGTGCAGAAGCCTGTGCTAAGCTTAGCTGAAGAAGTAGGGTTGGACCGATCGGAAGTGTTGCCGTATGGAATGGGCCTTGCCAAGATCGACAACTCGGCTGTGCTTGAACGGTTACAAAGCCAAAAGAATGGCAAATACGTCTGCGTGACTGGAATCAATCCCACACCATTGGGAGAAGGAAAAAGCACCACCGCTATAGGTCTCGTGCAGGCGTTGGGTGCGCATCTGCAAAAGAACGCATTCGCCTGCATTCGACAGCCGTCGATGGGGCCCACATTCGGTATCAAGGGGGGTGCAGCGGGAGGAGGTTACTCACAAGTCGTGCCCATGGTGGACTTCAATCTGCATCTCACGGGCGATATCCACGCCATCTCACTTGCCACCAATCTGGTCGCCGCCGCTATTGACGCGCGTATACTGCACGAGAGCACACAGACCGACACGGCGCTGTTCAACCGCCTCGTCCCTGAGCACAAGGGAGTACGGTCCTTCAATGACATACAGCTGAGGCGCCTTCGAAAGCTCGGCATAACTCAGAGCCTTCCGGCAGAGCTCAGCGAGAGCGAGCGCGCGCGGTTTGCTCGGCTGTCTATCAATGCGTCTACGATCACGTGGCGAAGGGTTGTGGATGTGAACGACCGCTTTCTGCGCGAGATCACCATCGGCGAGTCCGCTACAGAGAAAGGCCTGACGCGGAAGACGGGGTATGATATCGCTGTGGCGAGTGAGCTGATGGCCATCCTCGCGTTGTCTAACAATTTGAGTGATCTCAAGACACGCGTGTCTAAGGCTGTGTTTGCATCTAGCGTTGATGGCGATCCTCTCACGCTTGACGATCTAGGTATCACAGGCGCAGTCACTGTGCTGATGAAGGATACACTTATGCCCACACTGATGCAGACGCTCGAGGGAACGCCTGCTTTTGTGCACGGTGGACCGTTCGCAAACATCGCGCACGGCAATAGCTCTATAATTGCCGATAAAATGGCCCTTAAACTGGTGGGCGAGGACGGTTACGTTGTGACGGAGGCCGGATTCGGGGCAGATATTGGCATGGAGAAATTCTTCAACATCAAGTGCAGGGCCAGTGGGGATATCCCTAATTGTGTTGTCCTGGTCACCACTGTCAGAGCCCTCAAAATGCACGGCGGCGGTCCTAATGTCGTTGCGGGCAAGAAACTCCCAAGCGCGTACACATCCGAAGACTTGGATTTGGTGAAATTAGGCTCATCCAATCTCGCTCGACACATTGAGAGTGCGAATAAGGTATTGCGGTTAAGAATCTTAACAAACGCTATCGTTTTAAATATTGTACTGCATGTTGATCGCGCTTGCTCTTTGTCTATCCTTACTTTGTATACCTGTTTTTATAGACAAAATGTGATTGACATCCCTGATTTGCTTCCAATCATCAACAGTTTGGCGTCCCTGTTGTCGTAGCCATCAATCGGTTCACATCGGACACGACGCGTGAGGTCGAACTCATCCGAGAGATAGCTATCAGTGCCGGTGCCCGTGGCGCTGTCGAGGCTGATCACTGGAAGGAGGGTGGTGCAGGAGCTGTGGAACTGGCCCAGCAAGTGGTAGAAGCATGTAAATTGGAGAGTGACTTCAAGGTGCTGTACGAATTGGAACAGCCAATCGAGGTATGTCTGTGTGTATTGTTTGGTACGGGATATACTACACCCTCCTGTCACTTTGCCTGTTGGCATATTTCGTTTGCTACTGAGAATGTAGTCTGTCACCCTGCATAGATAAGCGTCTGCGCCTTACGAACTCACATCTTCGTGTACCTGCACATCACCAGGCTAAGATCGAGACCATTGTCAAGGAAATCTATGGCGGTAGTGGTATTGAGATCAGTCCTCTAGCAGCATCACGAATCGAGGACTACACGCGACAGGGCTTCGGAAACCTGCCCATATGTATGGCCAAAACACATCTCTCTCTATCAGCAGACCCCACTGCTAAGGGTCGGCCTGAGGGCTTTGTCATTCCCATCCGAGACGTACGGCTCAGCGCTGGTGCAAACTTTCTGTATCCACTGTGCGGGACGGTAAGTCGCAATAGTCTTGTTCGAATTGCCCAGTGACAGTTCATATTGGAGTTTTGGGATGTTTTGGCTGCATCCGATTGTTGAAATTCACAAGCTAAAATGCTTTCCAAACCTATTCTGTACAGATGAGCACCATGCCCGGCCTGCCCACGCGGCCATGTTACTATGATATTGACCTCGACCCAGTGACTGGAAAAATATCAGGAATGATGTAAATCCCGACCTATAGTGCTTGCTACATTACTTATGTGATAGTTATCGTAACGCGTGTCCACTACCCAATCGTTCGCGAGAGCACTCCATGCAGTCGTCTGATCGAACCTTCGACGTACACCAAGGAAACCATCTGTGGTCTGCTCGGGAGTGATCATGGCATCACTGACGTTTGGTATTATGACTCTTAGCTGGATCGGTCAAGACTATGCCATATAGCGCAACTCGTATAGGAAGAGCTTCTATGCGTGTACATAAGCGCAAGCTAGGTATCGTAGGCAGCACTAGCATCGTATCGATGTAGACATCAATATCTTAGTATACCGGAAGGCATAGAAATTAATTGCTGTCGATATTCGACAGACATTTAATGGGCAGCGGGACGCACCAATTAATGCACGCTGCGAGGTCCATAGACGACTACAGCTATTTCCGATCGCGTTTAATTAGAAATTGATCGATGATTTATGATCAGAATAATACATATTAAATATGGCCCACAAACGGGCATGATCTATTGCCATGTACCTATTCAGTGCTAGTAAGCTACTTGTGTATAAAGCCAACAAGTCCGCTGGTTGCGGTTGCAGCACCATATACTTATACATTATTGGTTATTCACCCTACATACATATATAACCACACCGGGCGAAATTTTGCTTTACTTTGATTCTCACCTCTACTAGCCGACGATTATACAAATAGCATCCGTGGACGCGTCGAAGTTTGCGCGGTGGGGTGCATTGAGAATGTTGACGAGTCGATATTCACTATTTAGTCCGAATTGCAGCTGCGCAGAGTTATCTACTTATGAATTTCAAATTCAATGATAGACGATAAGAAATCTCCTGTCAGAAAGTATAGGCTTTGCACGGTTTATTCCAGTCCCTCTTCATGATTTATGTGTGCCGTTCGATTGGACTCGTCCAGCAAAGTTCTGTTTCCAACCCCCTTTTGTAGCGTTTAAATTACATGCTCATTCCATTTAAAGACCGAATTCTTGGTGCTGAACGATATTGTGTGGATTCATATGGACTTTCAGGTGGGCACAGCAATCGAATTGACTCCCATATAATAGGGCAAGTGAATGGCAAATTTCTTCGCTCAAGACGCGACAACCGGAACTGAGTATCCTTCCACCGTATGAGCATATATGAAGGTGTGCTTCGCATGCGCTAGGCATTCCGTGCTCGGCTGGGGCAGACGTTTATACGCTTCATGGTGCTTCGACTATTAGAATGCAGCATTTAGTACCGAGTCAGCTGCCGTCATTGCTCATTTTTGCAAGATTAAAGAAAAACTGATCTTTTCTACGTCGCGCGACCCAACAAGAACGGGAACCAGTATGTGGTCTCCGCCCCACTTTGATCATCTTGCCATACTAACGTTTCTTTCAGTAAGAATTCTAGACATTTCGTAGCTGCAGTGTAGAAGAAATCGATATACGATGAGAAGCCTGACATACGAAGCCTGACTACATTAGAGACAACGAAATCACGATGTATCTATCCAGCGGGTAAAAATAGACTACTATCAAGCGAAAGCTCTCTCGCCATGTAAACTCACCTTGTAGCTTGGTCCACTTTAGTTCCTTGATCATTTGCGATAGCGTGACAAACCCAGACTCCATTGCCAATTTGAAAACAGCTTGATGGTCTTTGTTGAGCTCAGCCGGGATTGATTGAATCAGCGAATCATTTCCTACCTACACAAAGCATCATTCTATAGCTTTATAATCAAAGGAAAATAATGGAGTGGACACACACGACTCATCGTTGAATGTGATTATTTCTATTCCGCGGCCATTTTCAAGATCGATATCAATCATTTTGGATTATTTTTGTCGACGCTCAATCAAAATTGAAGTACCAAATAAATACTAAAAGTACTATATATGCAGTTCTTTCAAAAATAGCTCAAAACGTATACTTTTAACACTTCCGACCACGCATGGGCATTTATATATTTACATCAACTGTAAGAGCATGTGTACTTGTTTGCAATATATATATGTATAGTAATATGTACACCTAAAGTATATATTAAGCATGACAACAGGTAAATCTATGAGCATAGGTATGTGCATAGGCTATCTAGAGGTCCATACATGTACATTCTTACTTCTATATACGAATATACCAGTGGTTGAAACCACCTTACCTTCAGGAAATCGAAACCCTTTCCTAAATTTTTCAACGTCTTGACTGCTCTTTCACAATCGTCTTGCGATACTTCGGGGGCGTTCCTGGGTCGGACCTTCTTCAGCGATTTCATCACATCATCCATCTCCATCAAACCACCTGGTAAGATACAAGATGCAAGTAAAATTTCCGTTAATTATATGCATCATGGAAGTCTATTGATATTGCAACGTATCACTCGATCGTTTGGTATTCAGCGGTCACTGTACACTGAATACGTGTACATTAGGGTAGATATTTATTCGGAAAGGAAGCTACTACAACAGTAAATTATGTCTTCTCCAAAACATGGGTTCACTTACCGTTTCTTTTTTGGGAAGCGAGGCACACCTCTACAATCTGCACGCCTAATTCGAAATAGAAATCGCCCACACCGAGCAGCTCCGACCAGAAACCTACGCACACGGCCAGGAAAAGAATGTGAGCAATTCAACATATACAGCACTGCGCTTGAACACTACGAGTGTTTCCTGTGCAATGGCTGGTGTCTCTTGTCTCTCAGCCCAATGTGGAAACCCAAAACACATGACAACGTTGTAATTTGTGAACTTTTTACCTTTCTTCGAATTCAGCGGATCGACTCCAACCTGAACACACATTTGCTGGAATTGAGCACGGAATTGAGGATTTTTCCGGATATCTTTCTTGTGTTTAGTCGCGAAAATTTCTAGTTGGCTCTTGAAGACCTCCATCTGCTT
The DNA here is from genome assembly GCF_001186125.1 of Sphaeroforma arctica JP610. NCBI lineage: Eukaryota > Ichthyosporea > Ichthyophonida > Sphaeroforma > Sphaeroforma arctica. The sequence goes on along the minus strand of NW_014040311.1, from coordinate 44,649 downwards.
TGTCATGGAAGCAACTTCCACTTCCTCCATCTCTGCCCCTACCTGCCGATCAATGTGCGAATTCGAAACGCTTTCGATGAGTTCAGAATAGCGTTGAATCACCCACTAAAAGGGATACAAAAGAAATCGACACACCAGTGAAAACATGTCGTAGTACTAACGTATATTGTCTCACAGGTCTACGCAAAATTCAAATTTGATATTGGGATATAAATGATGTAAAATTCTCATCCTGCTCACTATCTGGACAAATACAAGGGGAACCTGCAAAAAAAGAAGATATGCAAACAACTACGAGAATCATGTGTGATCGTGGATGGATATGAACATATTATTCGGATGCAATAATATTTGGTACCCAGTTATAAATCAGACTGATGTGAAAAAAGCTCATCTGCGTGTTGCCGAAAGGAGTACAGTCACTACAAAATAAAATGTAGAAAATCGAGCGGATCTGTAGATTTGCAGTCCACACACATACAAATTCGGTATCAACGAATATATATTGCGAAGCGAAACTCAAAAATATATTTGAATAATTATCGAGATAGAAATAAGCCAATTTGTGACTGTTTGTGAACTAAAATCATGAGCACGAATACATGTGTATACAGACGTGTGTATAAACATTTACTTTACAATATATATATATATATATATACAAACACAAACTACACGCTCATACACACACACACACACACACACACACACACAT
>NW_014040311.1:39576-42076 GCF_001186125.1 Sphaeroforma arctica JP610 | reverse complement strand
AATTCATCCCTCAATACGGCCGTTTCCAGTATTGGATTCCGTTCGTGATCAATCAGCTGGGAGGTCTGTTATTCTTTTACTCGCTGAGTCATGTCGAACTGTCTCTGGCGGTACCGCTGACGAACTCCTTGACCTTCGTCTGGACCGCTTTGGTGGAGAGTATTTTTTTCGGCGGCAAAGCCCCCAATCAAGGTGTGAATATTGATACTCTTGCTTTCAAATATGGTACCGTAGTGTTTGTGGTTTTATAACTTTCAAAGTCAGTAAAAACCTGGCAGTACACTAGTAGATACATCAAAGTGTTTGTAGTTCTATGGCTTTCAAAACAGAGCAGATTTGCAGTACACTGGTAGATATGTCAAAGTGTTTGTGGTACCATGACTTTCAGGTTCAATAACAGCTATCCTATCACTAGTGGATATGAACGTCAATACAAGGGTTTTAAATACAAGCTTCATTTCATGCGAATATTCAACAACATCGTATCAAAGTTTTGAATAAATAAAGAAATCGCTTAAATCATCGATGTTTTTATATATAACAGCCACCGTAGCAGGGACTGGATTGGTCGTGCTGGGAGTACTCTGTTGCATCAACAAATGAGCCTCCAGAACTGAAGCTGCCAGCTTGAATTGGGTAATCAAACGAAGGTAGTCTCCGAAGTTATACCCTCATCAAGACTTCCTACGTAAGCGTGTCGAAGCCACTATAGAATTATTAGTCAATTTCCCAGATACGCGTACAGCACGTTCATTATATAGGGGTACAGCCTCTCGATACGAACAAAACTGGCGAATCTTTCCCGCAAAACAATTTGCGATCAACATAGGATGCCGGCGCATGTAGTCTTCATAGTATACAATTCTAGGTATAGCGTTCATGTATCAGACACTTGCATGCACCCTGCCGAATACGCCCTAGTTCATCGTGTGATGAATTGGCAGTAAAATGGCAAAACCCAACTGTCAGCAACTCATCTTCCCGCCGTCAGTTTCTTCACTTAGATGGCCTTAAGCATGTGACTGCGCTCTAGTTGATTTGTGAGTATACCATTCAGACTCGCTCAATAAAAACAGGTGTCACCATGCACCAATACACACGTAACATGTCTGTACGTGGGGAAAAACTAAACCCTACTGTTGCATACCTATCCATCCGCTACCTGTTAATTGTGTATCGGGGACTGGAGTTCCGGTGAGCTTGAACACCCGGAAATAACAAGTCACGCACACGGCACGGAAGCGTGTACGAACTGTTTATGCAGTGCGGTGTCTCCTAGATTCTTCGATATGGCTCCGTATTTACACACTGTTAGATCAGATCAGTGCAAATGCTTCGGCCGTCACCCCATTGACAGTCAAGCATTCATGACATCCTGAAGACATGCAAACGTATTCATACCAGTAACATATCTCGAAAAATAGGTGCCAGGTATAGCCGTATGCACTATCATAGTGATTGTGATCTCCTTATGTTTGTAGCCTGTTTGTGACGCCTCGGGGGGTCACAATACACTCAGACTTGGCGTCGATGTTTACGTACGCATTGCATGGAATTGCAACCATAGGACAGCATTCAGACACAGATACGCTAGTATCGAAACCGCTTTTAGCTCAACCTTGCCACATCGCACGACTGCTTCCACAGATCGCACCTTTGCTTCAGGACAGTGTTTATACCATCCGCAGCTTTTGTGCTAGAGCTAATAATGTACATACACAAATACAAAGCATTACGATGATCTCTTCTCTTCAAGTGCCAATTTCTTGAAGTATAGGTAGTACAGCCCAAGCACAGTTATCACCACACACGCCGCTGTGAGGCTAATTAGTGGGATCGCATCGCTGGGTATCCCCAATACGAGAGACTGAATTACTGTGTGAGGGATAGAAGCCATGTGGCGCATTAGTCCAGGAAGCCTTACGGCCGGAGCATATGCATTCCGTTGTGCCATTTTCAGCAAGACCGGCAAAATATATGCTGCATGAATTGAGTTGTCACAAAGCGGCTGTATTTAAGTCCGTGACAGATTAGGAAGTATGTCTATTCAAACTGAATGACCGATATATAGATGGTCTCACCAGAGCCATAGTCACACACACACCTATATTGAATACGACTGGTCTGCTGTTCAGTTGCTCGTCAATAGGCACACCAGTTAAATTCGTAGTCACCTCGATCAGACACTCAAATGCAGACCCTTTTTGCTAAATGCGATAGCAAATCAACACAAGATGTCGCGTTAGTAAAAAATTTACACAGGATAACAGTGTTTTACAACGGTATTAGCAACAATGTGATGAAGCAGAAAGAACGTGTGCATATTCATACGAGCATTATATTTAGTACAGCCAAAAACTCAAGCGATATGTTGTGGAATATAGTACACGCATTACACAGATTTAGTGTACCAGCCAGCACCAGTATCGCTTACATTAATACATGCGAAGCCGAATAGCCGCTGAGAACTTTATATGACAGCCTCTGATATGCAAGCCTG
>NW_014040311.1:35571-37361 GCF_001186125.1 Sphaeroforma arctica JP610 | reverse complement strand
CCCACGCACACACAGACACACACACGCACACACACACACAGACACAGACATATATATATATATATATATACATACATACATAAATACATACTTACATACACACACACACACACACACACACATATATATATATATATATATATATCGAATCAGTGAGAATAAGAATTGTTGCTTGGATAGCTTCGATCGTACAACACGAGATCATTGTGCGGAACTGCATACAATACCAATACTCACTTAATGGGCGTGTTTGCATCGCCTCCCGAATCTCCTGCGACGGCTGTAAAACAGAGGACTGTCCAAAGAGAAAGCCTTATTGTGCATATTCTGATCGTTGGATACATGTTCCTTTTTTGTTGCTGGTTGGCTTTAATTTTTGTAGAGTGTGTAAATATCAATGAAAACAATATCTTATCTACGAAATATGTTGAATGTAGCCTTGATAATGTCTTAATACAGTAGTTGCGACCTACGTCCGCATAGTGGGGTCATTGATATTCTCACTTGTTTTCACCGAACACGTTAGAATACACTCAATTTCGAATGTAGTGGCGTAAACTGCATTATAATACATAAGTAAATAATTATTATAACAGGTTTTACTACTGTGACTTCGATAAAGATAGGGACATTATGGAGACGGCGAGACAACAAAAGTTCACAGTAAAAAGTAAATAACTAATACTCACGATCCCCGCCAAAATATTAAGAAGATTGGATTGGGCGATCAATATCAGTTGGCTTATGCACGTGCGCGTGTGCGCTGGGGGTTGTTTCAAAGTTTAGTGATCCACTGAGCTACGTAATTATCGACACGTTCACAGCGTAGGATATCGGAAGTTGGACTACAAGCACAACCAATCCAGATATTTATTATTATAAAAAATATATCCCTGTTAGACAGGCTACACAATATATCCATATATCCATCCTAAGGTTAGCTACTAGATATACGCAAACACATAATCAACCATCATGGGAAAGGCCAAAAACAACAAGAAGAAACCTCAGCGTAAATCGCCGTTGCCTATGCCCACAGCTGATGAAGTTATGCAAGACGCTGAGCAAACCGCAAGTCACGATGATAATGGTAACCTAGAGGGCGAATTATTGGACTTAACTATTAAGCTTAAACAGACCGAGAATATCGAGGCTCGTGTGTATGCATGTGGATCTATTGCGTACATGCTATCGCAAGCCAGCTCTGATAATAAGATATATTCCGCACTGGTGCAGAGTGGAAGTCTATTGACGCTCGTCGAATTGCTAGATTCGGACGACCACGACTTAAGGTATGTTTCTCAAAAACAAAAAGTATTAGATGTGGAATTAAAATTAAGTGTTGATTTGTATGTCCTATGTTTCCAAGTCTCAGGCTAGTTGTAGAGACAGAGTAGATAGATCACTGACAACAGATATACATGCGTATATCCATGTTCGCTCGTATAGTGTCATATGTATACTGTGCAATCCATAACAAATCTAGAAACATTATATTCATGTCTGCATACACTGAAGAGATACATACGATGGATCAGGAACACCTCGTGTATGTATGCATGAGTTTCAATTTTCCAATTTTACATTTATCACAAATAAAGTGTATCAATCCGTTTAAAAATTATGTATACAGATAATTCAGCTGCAAAATGTGTTGATATGCACACTCAAAACACACACACCTACAACACCGCCCACACACACACCTACAACACCGCCCACACACACACAAACACACACACAAACACACACACACAACACATACACACACACACACACACACACACACA
>NW_014040311.1:11844-16189 GCF_001186125.1 Sphaeroforma arctica JP610 | reverse complement strand
GTGTTGGTCCGTACCTGTATGTATGTATGTCATATGTTATAGCTTATAGTAATGAGGGATAGACATCCTCACAATCATTGCTGAAACAAAAAATTAACATCGTAGTTGTTTTAGTCGTAGTTCTGATTTGTGGTCTATCAAATCAGGAAATCGACGCTGCAATTTGTAGAAAAACGTGTATTGTTGTGTTTCTTGGTGTGCCTATCGTTAGCTATCGGGAGCACTTGTATCCTCGACGAACGAGTCTCGCACGCCATTTCAAAAGAAGGCATTCGTGACTAATTGTGCACAACAAATTGATGTTGCATCATGACTATAACAATCAACACGGGGTCGACTTAACACGTGCTTGCGTTAGTACACTATTCCATGTACTATATCTCGGCTACCGCAGCGTCTACTTTCATTGCATTATTATAGTGAGTGTACTATTACCCTCAGTATCGAGCGAAAAATTGAGAATATCTATTTCTCACGAAGTTAACTTTTCCAATGTCTGCTTGAATGTACAGACGCCTTTGATGGCGGCATGCTTGGCAGGCAAAGCCGAGGTGGTTGATTTTCTGTTGAGTAAAGGAGCTGATTACACGATAGGAGAGAAAGATGGGTGAGTATAGCATTGGCGCTGATGTGACTTATGCTAGATATTGAAAAATTCTATATCGGCATGTGTGCATGCTGTTGTGAATACATAGTACTGACATTGATAATACTGATGTGCGTTCGAGAAATGACGTGCATGAGTACACAAAAATGACTCGATGCTCGCTGTAATCTAAGCTTGAACGGGGCCCACCTCGCAGGTACTTTCCGCATGATGGAGCCGGGTTTCAAGGGCGACCCGCAGTTACATCGGTGCTATTGAAGCACAATATTTCTCCAGACTACGTCCACCGGTATGTACAGGGGGCTGTGCCAAGTCTCGTTCAACTCGCGTGTTCTGAATTTTTCTCCTTGGAGTACCATATACTGACCACCTATCACTTCAATCGAATTTGTAGCGATGGGTATCCGCCGATTTTCCGAGCGGCCTGGGGACGTACGGACAACCACGCCGAGGTGATCAGGTACGGTCAGTGTCATTTTTCATGGTTGGCGTGCGAATTAGTCGAGCCAACTGTAGTGTATGTCTCATACCGTATTCAAATAAGGCAGGCGCATGTCGATTTAGCGTGCTCTTGGCTCGCTCTTTCTAGATTTCATTCCACTGACATGAATACCGTTGCATTCAGGATCTTGATTGATGAAGGCGGTGTGTCCCCAACCATCACAGACGCCCGTGGTATATCCTTATTGGATGTCGCCAGCCGGACGGGTATTGAAAAAACAGTTGAGGTCGTGCAAAAGGCCATTGCCTCCCAGAAAGGGTCGCCGAAAAATGAACTCTGAACCGTGATGCTATGTACTTGATTTTGAGTCACTATTAAGATCCGACTTTCAAAATTTCGCTATTTCCAATTTGGTCACGGTGTAGTACTTAGTGTGTCGTGTTTCACGTGCATTTTTTCCATGGCAGGTCCCGAAATATAGCATATTTCGAGGAGTTGTACCTACTGGATAGTTATATAAAACAGTAGTATCAATACATACGTTGGACAACTCGTGTCCATCCTGCAATGACAGTACAAATCATCCCACTTCATCCTCTTAACGTTACCCAAGATATAAATTGGAGGTGATTTCACTACTACATTCGAATTCAACTTCCGGTGTCGAGTGTAGCTAGGCACGAATGAGTTTTCCTATATGCTCAATAAACCGCACGAAAATTGTCGATACGTTCATAACTACATATATTCAGGACATGTGGCAGATTAAGGCTGCCACGCGAATACCAAATTTTAGAATTGCTATTGACAGTTTCAGTCTTTAACCAATATCAGAACTGTTTAGAAGACTCACAACAAACGGGTTTGCGCACATATATAGGCTAGGCTATCCGCTGCATATGGCGCGAGTCTAGTGGCCACACAGTTAGAGCGACGCCCCATTTGGTACAGTTGGTATAAAACTGCAAGTTGTAAAAGTGAATAATTCTTGGTAGCTCAAGGAGATTGTTAGTTTTCAATGCTCTGTTGGATATGTCAATGAGGGATAGTCGAGCGAGTCAAGACTTGATATAAATTTAGTGGTATAGCTAGCTACCGTGATGGTTGTACATTCCACGGATCAGCAACAAATTTTCACTGTGTACCGGGTGATATTTGCGGGTTCACATGGACCTTATTTTATAAGTCTGGAGACTATAACCAAACACGCGCGACTTGTCTTCTAATTTAGATATTCTGTATGCTTACACGCGTGTGGAACAGAAACACATGTGGTAATATCCCTATATTTTATTAGGTCTCTGGTTTCCGCAACTGATGATTCAAGATATATATTTTTAAAAAACATAATATACATTTTTTTTTGAAATGTTTTTTTTTGAAACCGATTTGGCTCGAGATCCAGCGCGCTCAGTTTTGGCGGGCTGATCTGATTGATAAAGAAACGCCCATGGCTCTGCAATCTGCAGACCACACTGACATGTTCTTTTTCTCTCTTGAAATAAATTGCGGTCATTTTTGTTATATGCTCACATTACACCGGATCACTCCAGTAACACCATGAAGCTCTTGCACCGTTTTAGTACTCGTAGGCGTTCGGCACCCACCAAAAATGCTTTGGCCGACAGTCCGTCTTTACCTCTGGATTATCTGAATTTCTTGGATACCCTCAACAGCTACACACCTAGGTGGAAAAGGATTAGTGTCTTCTCTAGAACCAACAACCACCTATCATTCGCATGCCTCGCCTGTGATACACCCTCGCATCACAGCAGTCTGGCTGCGTTACAGGATCATGTTAAAAGAACTCATGATATCATTATTGTGTGTATGCGTGGAAATAAGCAGAGATGTCGTTGCGACGAATGCGACCTGGAAGTGGATTCCTTGTCATTACTGGAGCTACACATCGAGCTGCGCCACGCGATTGATGAAGAGAACGGGAGCAGCATTTCTGAAAACGAGGCAGTGGATTTGACCAAGGAGATTTGGTATAAAGTCGAAAACGAAGATCAAAGTGTCAAGAAAGAGAGTGTTGTAAAACCTTGTATGGAGTGCCGGTCAATCATTGACATGTTCAAAGCAACAGGTCTGAAGGAGGGCGATGAGGGCACATCACGGTTTCAGGCTACTTTCCAGTCGCATCTGCGGTTGGATCATGGAGTGACCGTATTCGGGTAAAATTGTAGATATTTCAAAATCCGTACCGTTGTCTGGAAGTTTATATTGTTTTTGTTGGGGAACCGCCACCAAATGCACGACAATACGATTGCTAGGAAGATGCCTGTACCGTATTATCCATTTATTACAAGAATGAATATACAAACATGCATCTTTGAAACCTGTACATACAACAACCCTCAAGATAAGTTCCCTTGCCGAATGTTTGGCGATATATACGAAACGATAGAATTTCAAATTTGTTGGTACATTAAAATCGGATTTAAGAAGTATAAGTTTGCTCACATAGTACTTATACTCTTGTATAAATCTCAAACATATACAGCCGTTTTTCGAATCGTCTTCCCAGAGAACTTGTATCATTAATCACACTCCTCCCATACAAAAATTCAACGTAGTCTCCCAGCCATGCTGCAAGTGTCGAAATATAGGATGCTGATGTAAATTTTGCGCTCGATTTGTATACTATTACAACGAGATGTTCGGACTACATGACATATGTTTCGTAGAGCTCAAACCGAGGTTAAAAGTTGGTTAAGTCTACAAATCACTATTATTAGTGCATACCGTTTGCAAACCACTTCAATAATTCATTGAAATGAAACTGACAAGCAACCCAAATCTAACCAAATAGCGATACAGGAGACCGGTGGAGCCTATTTGCGATTGGAGTGTATATTCACTTTTCTCTGTCAGTAGTTTAAGGTCCAGTACATCCTTTATTGTGACTGATTCTGCACGGCATACCGGCATAACCCTATTCTCCTGGAAACATCTTTAAGAGATATACGTGTCTAATTCTGAGGCCAGCGGTTATTGGTTGCTAGGAGCAATAATGAGGCACAACAAGATGATGAAACCAAGCACATCGTGAAGAAGCGTCTAATATATACAAATCGTATGAACTGTTCTTTTGTACACATATATGCGTATACATGGCATACCGAACACATAAGATTTCGGTGTAGGTGTATGGATGTGGCACTTGGCAAAATAATTTTCAATCGGTTAACCAGAAATAGGTGCCTACGCTGGAGAAGAAGACAAATTAATCGCATATATTTACATGTGTGCGTTTATATGCACATTCCCTTAGAAAATGTATACATTTAATC
>NW_014040311.1:8501-11508 GCF_001186125.1 Sphaeroforma arctica JP610 | reverse complement strand
GTACTTGTGCAGTAAGAACATATATATTAAATTGTGTACGTATCTTTACTCAAGTGCAATATGCGCATGCATCCAGATATATAAAGAACACATGTAAACATATATGCATGCATATATATTTAATATATATATATATATACATATATATATATATATACATAAATAGACAAATATACATATTATATATATATATATATGCATGTATATATATAAATATATATATATATATAGATAATAAAATATTAATATATGTATATATAGATATATGAATATATACATACATATATATATATATATATATATATATATAGATAGATAGATATATAGATAGATTAATAAATAGATAGATAGATATACCTATGCATGAATTAAAGGGCTTATGAAAATGAACATACGCCAGTGTCTAGTGATTGTAAAAAGGTGGTAGGAAATCAGAATTGTATTCCTCAGACGAAATCAAAATCACGACGGTAGAATACAGCAAGTTATTCTGTGGCGTAGAGTGTAGCTCTAGGCAATGATCACAGGAAGAAATACAATGCCTATGGCTCATTTTAATATTCGATTTAACTTCGGTTAGAGCTTAATCGAACTTTTTCCCTTGGGTGAGTCCAAGTAGTCGTCCTTCCACCTTGTCGAGATCGTAATCGTGATCTACCAGCTCGAGGCCCTCTCTTTCTTGTTTGAATATCTGCAAAGAAACGGGGAAATATGCATGCAGGATTTACTAGATGAGTAGCAAATCTTTCTAGAAGGGCCAAACACTCGTGCGATATGTGCAACATTCCCCTGTCGAAATTCGTTGTTACATCTCTAGTACATCAAATTTCTATTTGGACTACTTTCACGTACTAGCTATATTCTTCAATGTGTTCACAACAGAGACGATATCTTTACAATACATACCACGTTCATATCTGGTTGCTGAGGGCCACCGCCACCGCCGGACATTTGCTCGGCCATGCGCTTCTCGTCATTGGGGCCTGCCAATCATTAGATGAATTAGACAGCGCGAAGAAATTAGTCAAACACATACGAATCAAATATATTGGTTCTATCCGCTTGGACTGTGAACACATTCAGGCAACTTGACGTGCTACAAACAGCTGCAGGTCTACATGACCGGAACTTACCTGCACTGCCGGTGATGAGGATCTGCAGTCCTTGGATGCCGTAGACGATCAAGAAATACCACGACAGCGAACTGATCCACGTCGCATCCAAAGCCTGGCCATTGTTAAAAACGCGCAAAGTGGGTCATTTTAGGAAATGGACGTGTAATCATGTCTATACGTGCGCATAGTAAAGAACACACTCAGATATCAATCCATAACCATAGGTGCTCAGCGTGGATGACCCCACACACGACTCCAAACGCTTCGATCAAATCCTACAATACTACGCGCAAAGGTGCCAATTGTATATAGAGCGACTAACTACTCGCCTACCTGCAGCTCAACACCTCTTTGTGTCATCTCTTTAAATTTCAGGGTCAGCGGGAAGGGTACCTGGGCTGTTTTGATGTATTGTATATAATGATGGACGTGTAAGTGCTGGATTGGATACAGTATGGTACACTTTAATCTGCAACTAAATGCGAATCACGAGTGGTGCTAGTGGGAGGAGGGAGACACCATACGGACGCTATTGATGATTGGTCAATACGTAGAGATGAGGTCTACGCGGATACACGCATCACCAAAGAGCATGTGTGCACAAAATCGAGTCTAGTACGTAAGTAGTACAAGTATCGTGGTGTCCAGCAGCAAAACGAAGTGTCACTTACTTGTTAAAAATCCGTAGAAAAATTGATTGACCCAGGTCATCAACAGAATCTATAGGATATAAAATACAAAATGATGGAAGGAAGCGATAAAGAATAAGAATGCCTAGGCATTTCAGACTCGGCATTTCAGGCAAGCTGACTATCCCAGATGAGCACAGGCCGATATGAAAATAGGAGACGAGATCCAGCGTATATTCAGTTGAAGCTCTCATGACAGTTGCGTAATGCGATGCAGTAACAAACTAAAAAGAACACTTAAGGGCATTGCGTGATGATGATGTTGTGCCGCATGCGCTGGAACCCCGCTCGAGGCGATAGTAGATCTGCCTTTATTCAGTCTTCTGGCGAGTCTTTAACACGCGTATCATCTCAAGGCAAAATTATACCATATGACTTAAGTTACGCGAATGTATGCCATATAATATGCCATATAACAACCGAGACAGCTGTGTCGCATGGAAACTCACTGAACGATAAACAGTGAAGGCAATGTTGATCGAAGATATTCATACATGACACAAACAGAGGCGCTAACGCAAACAAATGTGCCATGCTTACCTGAGGAAGAATCATGGACATGTTTCCTTTCATCATGTCTGCCATCATATTGGGGTCTTGTGCTGCGATGGAGTGAACAGAAGCATGCCAACATGAATAATCTCGCGTGTCACAAATATCAACAGATAATATCGTTGCCATTATCCTTCTGAAAGGCGCATTCAGATCACCATCACATCATAATGAACTACAAAAATGCACAAATACTGGTCGAGGCTTGCAATGTATATGACTTGCATTTTGACGCTCGATGGGTATTTCGCCACTCTTTAACAGTTCCAACGTACAAGGCAAGTATTATAAATAGTAGGGTAGAAAATGAGTTTGACTCAACAACATGTATAGTGAAACGCGCACACAAAACAACACACACACACACACATATATATATATATATATATATGTGTATATATGTATATATTTGTATATCTATACATACATAAATACATACATACGTACATACATACATACACTACATACATATATATACATACATATGTATATATATAAATATATAAATATATATATGTGTGTGTGTCGCCGTGTATATGTATGCACTATATATATATGTATATATATATATATATAGATATGTATATGTATATATATATATATATATAAATATATATATTCATAAATAATTACATACAAACACACACACAA
>NW_014040311.1:4700-7317 GCF_001186125.1 Sphaeroforma arctica JP610 | reverse complement strand
ATATATGTATACACGCACACACGCACACACATACACACACACACACACACACACACACACACACACACATATATATATATATATATATGAGCAACATGGGAGAATGTAATATATATGTATCGCTGTTGCGTGTAAAAACATACTTGGGTTGGCTTGCTCTCTCTCCTGACGAAAAAATCCTTTACTCTCATGATTGAAGAACGACTTGCGCATAGCGAACGACTCTTTAGAGATAAGACGTCCATTTGCCCTTAACATCCGTGCTCGTTGTAAATATCCATTGTCAATAATATCTTGTTTCTTGGGTTTCTTCTCAGACGCCATTAGCTTCGCGATGTTGGCACGCAGTATGCCTACGGCCAACATCACCAATACCAAGGGGATGAATACCCAGTCACGGATATTTGGGTCTAGAAATAAGTTCGTCATTGTGTGCTAATCGATACAATATCTGATCATGAAGCTTCCCTTCACGTTTATTTATTGACCCTCTTTTCTACACATAACAGCAGTATTTGTTGTATGAAGTATTTAGCAGTATTGTACGTTTTAATTCGTTTACTACCCATGCCGTGGACGTTAAACGCAATCGCAAATACGTTCGACGTAAAGGATTGTCTCCCGATGGTAATATATAGTTGAACTGATGGATTCTAAAACGTTTCAACGAGAAACGAGGTGAGGTTGGCCCAGAGACTCAGGCCTCAGACTCAAGAGCCCCAGACCCGCCAGGGTCTCAGACTCACTGCTGTCACCAGAGAGGCAGGGAGAGGGGAAGTACTGAGGCGACAGTGAGGTTGACCGTTGAGCATCTGAGAAGACTTGATGCAAGGGGGTTTTTTTTAGTTTGTGCATTGAGTGCCAGCAAGTCAGCAACTCTTGCACATAGCAGGACGGGGTCCTTTTTCCTCAAAATTTTGTAAAAAATATTAAAAAACAAATGCGAAAGTAGGAGGCTATTTATGGAAAAAAAACTGCTTTTAGGTCTCTTGGAAAAAACAAATCATCATTTTTGATTTTTCAAATCATTTTATAGGGGGGCGGATCAATATCATAGCCCTCCAAAAGTCCAAAGTGACAGCGGATATTTGCCGGCATTCTATACTGATGCTCTTAACTGATTGGGCGACAACGTTATTGACGAGCAGTATTTTGTTTTTGCACATATTCCCTCCTCCTGGCTTCGAAGTTCGAGCATAAATAGATATAACCTAAAGCTCTACTAGCTTCAGACTATCACCTAACTTCGAGTATACATTTAGATACTAAATACCTTAAAGCTCTAGTCCAGACGGTGATCAAGATGCTTGCAATCAGTACAATTCGATCGGGATTGCGTCCAATGGGCGCACGTGTCTGTGGTGTCGTCTGGAATCGTAGTTACAGCAGTGTGGGCGCGGAAGTACAGAGAGAAAATCTTGAGGGAGAAAATGAAGGTACCGACATCTAGCTATTGCCCTATTTGCACTTAAGTCTCATATATGTTCCCTGTCATTGTGTATATGCACGAGTGCTAATTAAGAGTCCCTGATATGAGATATTCGAGTTTTTATTACAGCTTGTCCAAGCATGAGGGGTTAACTGTGGTTACCCGTGAGAACAACTGCTCAAATTTTGGCATCGTTCTGGTGCACTATGTCAATATTTGTTTCAAGTGTGTGTCGCCTTGTGCAAATGAGCTTTTTGACTGATCACGTAGGAAAATTTCTTCGGGAGATCAACGGTACTTCTATTTCTACTCGGAATTAAAGACTCGCCTCTGTAGAATTTAGTAACCCCTAACTTTGTTCAAATTATAGTTGTTCCTTTTTTTTGCCCAAATTTTAGTTATCCTTTGCTCAATTTATCAGTATTTCAAAGACGGGGGTTTAATAAAACTTGTTTTTCTTTTCTGGTCGATCTCCTGTTTTTATATAAATACAAGAATCTTCGTGTCGGGCATAGTAGCCCAGTAATGGGTGACAATAAGCTATCTCTGGAATAGCTGTCAGATATGCCAACCACTTGTTAATAAAGCAAGTTTAGTTACATATTTTATTTATCATCGCGTACATACAGGTATCACAGTCCTCACACTCAATCGGCCAAAGGGTATGAATTCGCTCAGTCGCAAGTTTTTACAGGAGATCAAGGAGCATGCCGACGCCATCCGATTCGATCAATCTGTACGCGTAGTTGTGCTCAAGAGTGCGCTCGAGAAAGTGTTCTGCGCTGGTGCGGATCTCAAGGAGCGAGCCACTATGTCCGAGACAGAGGTATCAGAGTTCCTATATAAACTCAGAGGGACATTCACAGAGATAGAGAACCTCCCCATGCCCACAATCGCATGCATTAACGGTGCAGCTCTTGGTGGCGGGTTAGAGTTGGCCCTAGCTTGTGACCTCCGTGTTGCTGGACCGCGGTCAAAGCTTGGTCTTCCCGAAACGAGACTGGCTATCATCCCTGGGTATGTATCGTGTACGTTATAGTTATACACACACACACACACACACACACACACACATACATACATATATATATATATATATATATATATATATATATATATATATACGTACTACGTACGTACGTAGTACGTAGTAGTATAGTATAGTATAGTAGTACGTAGTTACGTAGT
>NW_014040311.1:0-4680 GCF_001186125.1 Sphaeroforma arctica JP610 | reverse complement strand
TATATNTAGGTNTATATATTAATATATATATATATTATATATATATATATATANATTTATATATATATACGATGGTTATATTCTTAGCTGTTAGGACACCCACACAATGCTTGTGCATTCGGGATTTGCTATTTGCGGAGGCACCAGTGCAATGGTGAGGACGAATCTTTCGTATATTTTCTGTAATTCTCATTACACGTGTTATTGTCCAACTGACAGAGCTGGCGGCACACAAAGGCTGCCGCGAACGATAGGTGTACCAAAGGCGAAAGAGCTGATTTTCACAGGGAAGATCTTAACTGCCGAGAAAGCCGAACAAATAGGTGTGGTGATTTTTTGTGCTGACATTCGGCGCATTCTTGTCGGTCGGCATGTCCACACTGCAAGTGTATCACAAACAAGCCCATGTCAGTTTGTCAAGTGGTATCGTGCAATTCACATGGTATTTCACGCACAGGTGATAGCCGCACCGGTAGAGATTGATATGTGCTGACTTTTGGTGCGTGCATGTCAGTCTACCAGCTGACTCTGCGAACGTGACACAAAGTATTCCATGCGAGTGTGTTCTTATTGTGTCACATGTGAAATCACGCAGGACTTATAACGGAAGCCGTGACCGAGGGCGATCCCCTCGACAAGGCCTTGGAGTTGGCACGCAATATCCTCCCTGCTGGACCAGTGGCTCTCCGAATGGCAAAGCAAGCGATCAGTCAGGGATCCGAAGTTGAACAGTATGTTTTTCTTTGTAGTGTCGTATTCATTAGAGGCCGAAGGCAAAGGATATTTGGATCTTCGTCATGTGTTATCACATTGATAATTGGCTGAAGACGAACAACATGCTTCTTCAGCGTGCAAGGTCTTGCATTCCTACTAAAGTATCCTCTTTGCATTGTAGTTGTATTGAGACCATTGGTCGTTACCTTTTGTTTTGATCGGTATAATAGTCTATCGTGGCTCGCTCGGCCTTCTGCCTACTTCCTGGGCTGTACTAGCCTATTCTGCCATTGTACTCGTGATGATACTTCCGAATAGTTTGGTAGCAAATGCTCAGTTTATGATCTCTGTTTTACACAGGGCTGTTGGTATGGCAATCGAGCAGGCATGCTATGCACAAGTGATTCCTACGCAAGACAGGACTGAGGGCTTGACTGCTTTCCGAGAAAAGCGAAAGCCAGTCTACATAGGCAAATGAGTTAGCTATTTGTACTCAGTTTGTACACCTAATTAATCGATGTGGGACCGTAAACAATGGCGCGAGCATTAAACCGAGTGATCTAGTGAAGAGTTTGGCTGCCACTACATTTTAACGGTATACCTTGGTTGTGCATCACGTTCACGTTATCTCCACATCAGTTGATATTCTTGTGTTCGATATTTCCTGGTGCATACAATAACGTAGAATCCGAATATTCGACACTAGACTTGGAGCACAATCTGGCTGACCTGTGGCCTAGCATGAGTTATCCTACAGAAACTTTAGTGTTGAATTCCTATTGCGAAGACGTTATTTGGTGTGAACATAGTCCCAAAATCAAGACTGCGTTTTATGGTTTCTGGGAATTGCTATATTTGCACGGTGGCCTCTATGCTTCGATGTATGCGAAAATTGTATTCCTTTGACCTGAGATGATTGCTGACTCGTCATATCTTCCGCTACACTGTGTGCAAACCCCATTTCTGCATCTCGTGCTTTGACCGTCACTCCGAACTTATTCCACCGCATAATGGTATTCTTAATTACTTATGTTACTTCACCCTCACCAGTGTGATGCTTTTAAATTCGCGATAGTTGTTTACACAAGTAGCCACTATAAATATCTTCACTTTGTGGATATGAATATAACGGAGGCAACTTAATGTGCATGATAAATGTATATAACAGGACTTCAGCGCAGCTACATTATTCTTCTTGTATGGCTTAAAGCATAAGGCCCACATATCAATAAGTGCCTTCGCATATATATGAGCGTCAGAGCTATTGCAGGTGATGCAGTCAGTACGTGGAGCGCAAAGGAACGGCGGCAGCAGCAGCCCAGCCCAAGTTGGAGAACCCTTCAGCAATGTATGATACATTGTCATATCTAGGTTATATACAATATGCGACCTTATGTTGATTCTGAATTAAGTCTGAGTTGTGTATAAATACGGATACATATGTATCTATAGAGTAAAAGTTCAACCCTGAGAATATCCATTGTGAAATGTAGGTTGTACAATGCTTGACAATGTAGTACGTGCGATTCACAAATAAAAAAGGCAGTCGCGATAAACACTCTAGGAGCCGATGTCGAAGTTTAGTATTCTATTGAATTTGCAGCCGGCTAATGATGGATCTTTATCCTTCGAATGCCAATATAAAGCCACGATCAATTTTATGCAAGAATTATACCGTATGCTCGTAAGGCGCAGTTCGCCGAAGCACTGACGACACTATAGTATGCATTCAACACTGAATGAACTCGAGACTAACGGGTCCATCCCAGCTCTAGGTCTGCATGGTATAGCCATGCCAATAGAATGTCGGTCTGTGAACAGCTCGTATCGTTTAATCGCCCTCGTTCACGTATCCGCCCAAAGATAGCCTGTGACTGGCACTAAATCAACCCCCCGAAACCCCTCCGTCCCCCCAACCTAGGCGAGCAACAGTACACGACTCCTTCGATATATACATTGCCGCTCGTTTACCAATTCGTTACGCACGTTCAATTGCTTGTCAATTAACTGCAAATTGCGATGTAGCATGGATCGACCTCCATTCACACGTAGGTACCCGAGTGGAGGTTTCCGTCTAGCTATATGCACATCCCATCTTTCCAATCAAAGCCACCAGGGATACGACAGGGCTCGCGATATGTCCTGTGTTGTGACTCGGCTTCTTTATGCCCATCAATCGATGACATTCTCTTCGACAATCAGCCGGCTATATGATTTGGCTCATTCTACAAACCGAAAATTGCGCTCAACGGATCACAGGCTTCTCATCAGCGCGTTTGCGTACCAATCGTGCTTTTGCACAAAAGTATTCTCCGGTGAACAGTCCGATTAGCGCAATCTTTGTGGCTTGGATATGGTGGATGTATTGTCATTTAAGGTTTCTGGAGGTTGTACTTCTCCTTCGGAGGCGTCGATCACACTCCGGTACCCATACATATCATTCTGCAGAGGCATTCGTTCAGGACAAGTTTTGTGTATATAGTCTGTTCTGATCTAACCACATCAGGTGTCGCGTGTCTATAACACGAGGCCGCTCACATCAGCAGCAGTTGCTTCCGCGTCGATGATTTCAATCCGTTCTACATGGGCACCGGGGACCATGACAGATCCGAGCTTCCGGACTTCTTGGATCACTTCTATCTCTGCTGGGTGTCAAAGCATATCCAGTTGAGAAGTTGGGTTGTTCATTGACGTAGTAATGAGCATAAGGTGATTCGAGTGTCACGTGGTATGGTATGGTTAGACTGCACTCCCGCCCCGCAATTCACCCATTTCAAAAAATAGTAGGAATTAAGTTCATCATACGTCCTAAATAGAGGATCGGTAGTATAACAATGTGGCATAGAAGCAGGCTTGTCCCACAAGGAGTACGTGGCACCACGAAACATAAGAACCATCGAACGTAGATTATGTATTGCGCCTTAGACTAATGGTACTTAGAACAAACAATACCTTCAGGGTTCTCCGGGAGGGGTCGGCGGATGGTCCTCAATTCCATCGCGTCGTTTACTATGATGTTGAGATGATTGTCTGTGCAGATAAACCGCTCGGCGGTTATCACCCTGTATTGTTTTTTTTTGGCAGAATATTATATATAAGTGAGCACACGCACACAGATCATATCACCCACCTATATCGGAAATCATCATACATAAGTTGGTTAATACAAACAGACAAACAACTGTTCCACGCACAAAAGGTATATAGTGAATAGGGTCTCCTCACAAAAATCGACAAAGACACCCAAGATGTTAGCATATTTCCGGGATCTACCAGATTATTTCACATTATAAACCAGGCATACTTTTGCATATAACTATAGATGCATGTACATGCCCTTGATAACTGGTGTGAAAGTGGAAAACGTGCGTATTGCGAAATACATTCTTAATGTTTGAATGATCGTTTCCTCCTCGAAATACCAGATATGCGATGAAAGCTCGTGCTCAGATGATGAATCAAATTCACAATCCCAGTTGATACTATATTTGGTCAGCGAGAATTTTTGGATGAACTGGGGTACTTAAGGAATGTTAAAATGTATCTGTACGCATCCAAATATTGAAGTAGATTTGTGTGATTGCTTTCATCAAGGCGCACATGTGTAGATGCAAATTTAAGGGTACTATCACGATATTGACCACTGAATAAAGTATGAAGGACTGATATATAAATACATGTATGTAGTCTACATATGTGTACCAGGGAAAGCTGGAAAAATTGCACACCAATGTCCAATTTGATGTAAATGTATGCAGACGTAGAACAAACAACTACTTTATGTATATACCACGCTCAGGATTAGCAGTACAAATGTTCATGAAGGTTTGCTGTATACATATGCCCAACAGAACATGCATCTCGCTCCTTCTCAAATATATACAACTATACATATACAAAAAACACCTACACAAATATATGTATATATATATATATACATACATATATATATACTTATACATATCC
>NW_014040312.1:98023-102606 GCF_001186125.1 Sphaeroforma arctica JP610 | reverse complement strand
TTATATTAGCCTAAGTAGTCTGTCAATGTTACATTTAGACACTCATACCGACCCGAGAGTATCCCAACCCAGAACAAGCCTTGTAGCCATGCGTGAGGTGCTCATACGCTCTTATATTAGCCTAAGATACCTGTCAGTGTTACATAGACACTCATACCGACCCGAGAGTATTCCAACCCAGAATAAGCCTTGTAGCCATGCGTGAGGTGCTCATACACTCTTATATTAGCCTAAGCTACCTGTTAGTGTTATTCCCATCTCTGTACGCCCGCGTATCCCTCTTACTTAACAGCCGCCTCCTCCTTCACGAACGCTTGTCACGGCTCACATCACATAGGCTCAGGGGTGGTCGCACTCTCGTATAGTATGTCCTCGAGCATCTCCGGCTTCAGCCACAGCACGGCCGGGTTGCGCCCGGCACAATACCGCACCTCCTTATCATAGAACAGTACACCGTCAACCCCCTTAGGCTTACCCCTGGCCGAGGCTACCTGGGTTACCAGAGCGGTGATAGCCTTACCATCACATGGCGCAGAGGGTATGGCTGTGAATCGGTAGGGGTTGTAGCGGCTGAACTGGCCAATCCCATCGGTTTCCTGCAGTTTGATTTGGATCCAAAAGAACCTGCAAGCAAGGCAAAGCGCACGGGCGGTATAAATTGTACTGTCGCTAACGTACGGAGCGCCTACATACAGTCTATAGTCCGTAGTAGAAAGCAGTGTGAACCCGAATCCTAACCCCAAAAATTTGCTCATTGGATACATAAAACCCCTATAGATGCCAGTTATAGTAATTTTGTCATAAAAGCCAATTGTCACAAAAGCCAATTATCATAAAAGCCAATTGTCACACCTGAATTCTGTGTCCGAATCATACAGCGGCTGGCCTTTCCAGCACATCACATCGAGCACATGGAAGGTCCTCTCCTGTTCGTCCAAGATGCAGTCTAGAATGCAGTACTCCTGCGCGCCCCTGCCAATAGACCTGTTCATTGGGACACACGCCAAACCACAGGGTCACTATTTTTACCCGTTTACGGTATATCTGGGGGGCAGTCAACCTATATACTAGAAGCGGATATATATCGAAGTCGATTGACTTTATCCACCCAATAAATATATACCACGTACTCGCGAGTCTCGCGTTGACAATACAGTCTATCAATATGCGGATGAGTAGACAGACACCCCACGTCGTAGTGCGGTGTGTCCACTGCTGAGACTACCTGTGCACGCTCCTAGCAAGTAGCTGATACTCACTTAGGCGGCCTATAACCTGGTTGTAGAATGAATGTTCTGCACCTGTTTCTGCACTCATTCACAGTTGTTGCTGGACACACAGCAGTCGATACACATACAGCTCACATGAGCACATACAACGATCAAATAGACATACAGCTCACATGAGCACATACAACGATCAAATAGACATACAGCTCACATGTGCACATACAACAACCAAATGCACATACAACAACCAAATAGACATACAGCTCACATGTGCACATACAACAACTAAATAGACATACAGCTCACATGTGCACATACAACAACCAAATAGACATACAGCTCACATGTGTACATACAACAACCAAATAGACATACAGCGCACATGAGCACAAACACCAACCAAATAGACATACAGCTCACATGTGCACATACAACTACCTGATGCGTACGCAGCACACTTATGCACATATCTGCCTCCAGGTAACGCCGAGTCGAAGCGTTCTATACAGTAGCCGTTGCGTCGAACCGATACACATCCAGCTCACATGTGCACATACAACAACCAAATAGACACACAGCATACTCATGCACATACCTGCCTCCAGGTAACGCCGAGTCGAAGCGTTCTATACAGTAGCCGTTGCGGCAAAACGCTCGTGTTTGGCCTTGTGAGGATACAACCATACACCTCTTGCCGATGGGGCATGTTTTCATCAACCACTCAGTGGCAAAGTCTTCAGGTTTCTCGACCATCCACTCGGAAACCATGAGCTGTGTGATGTGTTGATGCCAGGGGTATTCAGAATTCAGCAACGATTACGAACGTGTGCATTTAATACCGGATATGGGCCTGTTGATTCATCCCCAGATATGAGCATGTGGATTTATCATCCAAATACATAAGCTTGAAAATTTAGTATCAGACATGCGCTTGGTGATCCATTACCAGGTACAGGCTTGTCAAGTTGGGGGTCGTTGTAGACACTGTCGGTCCCTATAACAAATACGATGTCCAGACGCGCGCGCGCGCGCGTGTGTGTGTGTAGGTATGTTGTCAACTCACAGTATTAACTGCTCATGTAACACAGTGAGACCGATAGATCTCGGAAACTAAGCAGGCCAGTGCAACGTGGGCTTCTGCTTTCAATTCATCCTTTAGTACATCTATCCTGCACTGGTATCACCCACAGAGCACCCGTGCACTGCAGCAGACACTACCTACAACGTGTTATTGGAATGAGATGTATATACGCTGACTACAGCAAACCCTTGCTAGTACATTAGCTCATATTTCAGCCGCACTCCACCAACCTATCCTTCAACGAGACATTTAACTACAAGGCGGTATACGTGCACGCTTTCTCTGGACGTACACACATTCGTTGGTTGTACCCAAATGAGCTACACGGGCTTGAATCTCGACGTGCACACAGTGGTCGAATGCGTGGGTGGGATATACACGTGATTTGCAACACACACTTTCCTATGGAAGATCAGTAGATGCAATAGTACTAGCCTCTGAACAGTTATCGCGACACTAGTAACCATATCAACGTACCTGATCTTTATACTTGCGCTCTCTATATCCGTGAGTTTGGCTTTGTTTCGACGGTGCCATCACCTCGTCTTGGCACATCCACTTGCTGGTAGGCTGCACACTCTCATCGTCATCTCCCCTTCTCTTGGTCCCCCGTTGCCTAGCAACCCGGGCGGGTGCTGTATGCTCAATCTCAGTCTCCTCCCCTCCAATGTCGCGAACCTTCTCAGCCTCAGCTCCTCCGCCAGCTTTACACTCTCTTACACCTCCATCCCCATCCCCATCTGCCTCTGCCTCTGCATCTCGTACACCCTCCGTATCTGCTGTATTGTTCACCTCCGGTGCATCTATTATACACTCTGGTCTCCCATCCCCTGCACTTTCTCTAGGATCCTCTGTGCCTTGGGCGTGTGGGCTGTCCCCAAGTGCGATACCATGGGCCAGCGCATAGAAATCCGCGCGCCGCTCTCGCAACCGCAAAAGAAACTGTCGACGACGCTCGTTCTGACCAGTGACCGCCTGGCGAGGTTTGACAAGGCCGTATCTGGGGACCACATGCAGACATATCTCTTGTTAGGTGTGGGTGGTACAATGATTGTTAGATAACTGAGCGAAGCTGATCTCTAAAAGAATAGAAACAGGAAAGGGCTATTGGATTGAGGCTGTAGTCACAGGGGAATATCCAAGTCTCGCTTACCATAGGTAACAAAGGTTTGACCATATATATATATAGCTATGCTTCAACCGCGACAATGGTGTGACAAGGACCTGGTTTCTACCAGACATGCACCACAAACATACAGTGCCTCGCAACAGGCAGCCTAAATTCGTGTGTTCGGCGACTACACATGTAACTCATGCACCGTATCAGACGAAAACGGAGCTGTATACACCAGCCAATATAGGCCAAGTATGTACTTTGTACACAACAAGCAAAACATGTATTCGGTATACTTAGAGAAAGGTTTGCATGTTGTACGCGTTACTAAAAGTATGCCTTTTGTAAATGTCAGTGAACAGATAGGCGATGTTGGTTCCCTGCGCCACACACACATATATACCAACGAATATTGAGCTCATTCTATTTATTTAACAGAATTAAATGATCTATTTTCAAATTGTGTGGTAGAAGCGGGAGCTACGCACGTAAACCATAAGTCTAGTCTATGAATACACCTGTGGTACATGTACGCGTATACGCATATATTGAAATCTGCGGCGGTTATGCATGTAGTACATACCCACCAATATTTAACACTTCTGCTTGTACATATATAGTACACATACGCCAACACATGGGTCTTCGACTTTATGCAAAGGCTTCGGCATACATATATATATATATATATATATATATATAAATATATATATATATATGTGTGTGTGTGTGTGCTTCAGCTTGTACTATATGTCATACAAATACACCTGTACTTCAATTTCGGCTTATATATATGTAGTTTGTATACAGTTCTCTTAAATATAAATCTTTTGGCCATTACCTAAATAGTCTATATACAGTTATTTTATTGTGTAGCTTGGATAGTACCTTACCTTGGATGGGGAGCATCGGTTGAGAAGTGATCCTCTGGTGCAATTACAAACGAGGCTGCGAGATCGCTCGACAGATCGTCGATGTTGTTATTCATATCATCGTGTGACATTTTAATAATAATAATAATAATAATAATAATAATAATAATAATAATAATAATAATAATAATAATAATAATAATAATATATATATATATATATATATATATATATATATATATATATATATATATATATATATATATATATATATATATATATATATA
>NW_014040312.1:92212-98003 GCF_001186125.1 Sphaeroforma arctica JP610 | reverse complement strand
TTATATATATATATATATATATATATATATATATATATATATATATATATATATATATATATATATATATATATATATATATATATATATATATATGTGTGTGTGTGTGTATGTGTGTGTGTGTGTATGTGTGTGTACTCGCACACGTTTGTGTGCTTGTATGTGTTTGTATGTGCACCCGTGTGGGTGTGGGTGTGTGGGTGTATTTATATATATCGTGAGTGGATTAGACGTGCAAGTAGCAAAAAGGTAACGACGAGCAATCTGTAGAGTAAAAACAGGCCTTGTGGTCTAAAATCTTATATTGCGTCATATGATAAATGTGTTTGCTTGTGGCGTTCTTAGTGGCAGTGAAGGTCGATATACATATCAAGACACTATTGCCTAGATGTTCTCGCAATGTGGCTGCTGGGCATAGGGTCTTGCTGTCCTCAGAGTGTACATACTAATCCTACGTAAACTACCTGCCTCGATAAGTACACACATGTTTAAATGTATATGAACACGAACAAATGATACGTTTTTGTATATTAATTAAATAAATTTATACATCATTATATGATACTTCGTCACCTCAGTCAAGTGACTACGTAACATGCAGTATTGATACTACCACTTACCACCTACCACCTACCATCAGGAACCCAACACGCCAAATGTTGCACAACTTGATATCTTCATTTATTTATTATTGGTGGATCAAATTGAGCGCCAAACTCTAGAAATAGTAATTCATTGGCTTTTGACTTTCGTGTGGAGTGGAGAACGCAAGAGGCTGGCAAGCGGATATAAGCAAGCGGCTTATGCTACTACTACTGTCATAATACTACAACCGTCATAATACTACTACCAACATACTGCTAACATCTACTACTAACATGCGACCAACACACTACTAATGCGCTACTAATATTATTCAAGCATACTACTAACATACACACCACTAACATCCTACTAGCATACTACTGGCGTGCTATCAGTCTAACATATCACTAACATACTACTAACAGTCCAATGCACATGTTGTAGTTTCCATGGTATAGAAGTGAATGCTGTAAGCTTTTGATGTCATACCTGGATTTTTTTATAGCTCTAACGTAGTCAGCGGGAATACGAGCATAGCCGATGTATTGACAGCGGCAGTAGAAGGTATGTATCAGTATGTTCAGTATCCATTCAAGTACTGAAGCTAATACGTTGTAGTTAGAGGTCTATTTTACTACCATACGATAATATAATATAGAACAGTAGCAAATACACCACCTATAGTCAATGTATTCCTATCGGTATTTGTAGGTATGTTCCTGTATGTGTCAATTTCACGGTAGTGAACAGTCGAGCACTATAGCCTTGGCCTAGGGCGGCATATTGTACTGCATTGCGGACAATAAACCTGGCTATGCATATAAATATAAAACGTTTATAGAGAATACACGAGATATAGGTAGTGTATTTCATATTTGCAGTAAACAGTATGTGTCTGTAAGTGTCTGCTATGTGGCAGTATACCATCACAGGAGCCGTTCCAAAGGTCAACATCGGCTTATTCTACTGGATTGCCGATATTACACCTAGCAGAATAGAATAATACAGAATTTCAACAGAGAATCCATGAGAAATAAGCCATACATCGAATATCGACAGCAACCAGTATGTGCCTGTAAGTGTCCGCTTTGCGGCAGTATACCATCGGGCACAATGGCTAATTTATTATAGTGTATGACTATAGATACCACACAGTCACTTGTTTATATATTGTACCGGTCTTTGTGGGGGTGTACATACTTGAATGTATATATTCTGCTCGCGAATGCATGTTTTATCTGTAAATACATTTTCTTTTATAGTACTAGCACTAAGGCATAGGATAAACATGTTATCAGAAGAATACCCTTCAATATAATCTGCAGTCCAGCAAAGAAGTACTTTGGCCATAGGTATATTCAGCTTTCCAACCAGTATATGGGCCACTGGGTGTAGTATGTGAAGTAAGTACTAATAATCGCACAGTGGTATCAACCTAACCGGTTGGGTTAGTGTGTGTAGCGCTCTTCCACCCGTGTGAATCGCATTGGATAGCATACACCAGTGCAACGTGGCAATAGACCCACTATGGTACTATGTTAAACCACGCCCACACTGCTAGTTGCACACTTGCAATCTTAACTTCGAATAGCTGCGATTCAAGTTATTTCATCTGCGGCCTTCAAACTGGTGTAGCTGTACAGCTTGCTACATACAATGTATGTACCCATGTTTTTTTGGGGTATAGTTGACCTTCGTTGTGCTGCATGTATTGTCGGCAAAGTAATCGCTGGCGTTGTTTCAGTGTGCATGATTCTTTCTTCTCCGCTCTCCAGTGCTTATTTGTTCAATACATCGGCCCGATGATTCAATATTATTATACCATCGGATGTATATATATCCGTTACTCTGCCAATGTATCAGAAGGGGTTTCAAGCGTTTTGTGAGTCGGATTGCCGTGGCAAAGCAGTCCTACGACATCCATGGTGTTCTTAACCAGCAATATACAAACTCTGTGAGTAGGCACCTTGTGCATGGCCACTATCACGGGTACTAATAGCTACATGTCTGCGTATTAAATTGGTCCTCATAGACATTCCAACACTCTACAATGTAGGGAATGCGACACTAGTCTTCCTGAAGCCTTGAGGCCGGGCGAACGGGCCGAGATCGCCTTGCCGCTTGCTTGTGACTATTCCTATTGCCACCATGATGCAGGACCGGATACTTTGTGTACAGGTGTGTGTGTGTGTGGCAGTGTACGTTATCGTTGACCTTTTCTATGCGCTCAAATGCCTAGTTGTTGGTGAAGCAGGGACCTGCGTTTGCTTTGCAACTGTTCTCTCTCGGCTATGGTTTGGGGATAGATCCTTTGCGTACAGGTATGGTATGTGTGTTAAACAGTGCATGCTATCCTAAGCAGGTGTATTTGTTCTTTATGATTGACTCAGATGTCTAGTTGTTGGTCAAGCAGGCTTCTTAATTATCTTTGTACTTGTTCTTCCTCGGCTATGGTGTGGTGTGAGATTCGATTCAGTGTGTGCTGGTATGATATGTGTGATAGATAATGTATGTTATCATAGACAGGTGTATGTGTCCTTTACTATGAGCTCCGATATCTGGCTGTTAATGAAGCAGAGATCTTAGCTGGCTTTGTAGTACAAAACATGGTCGTTACGTTTTAGAAAAGGAAAAGAGGTGTCGCGATGTTGTAAACGCGAAGCACTACAATCTCAATGTATGAATGAAGATGTGACTCCTGCATGCTTATTACATGTATCGTTACATGAAGGCATGCAGTACGCACGAGCCATATGTCCCGATTCGCATGCTCTAGGGAGTATTGTAGATGTTCAAGGAACGAAGTATCCATTACCCCGCTAGAGTGATTGAAAGGAGAATGCTCACGGTGCACTCGGTGTGTTCTTACGTTTGCTCACATACTCACATTTACCTTCCTATATTGACGCTATTTTCATATATAGAATTTCGTGCACTTTAGTTTACTCTACTTTCATACCTTACCTTCTCATGTTTGTTCATATGTACTCGCATACATCCATTAACTATCGTTCACTTTCGCATAGCTGGAGTCACACTAACATATACACACATACCTATATATATTCACATATACAGCCAGGGTTTGTTGTGTCTGAAGAGGCGATCCAGCAAAAACTGGAACACATTCCCGATGATCAACTCGAGTGCCGTGTGTGGGCACGAGAGTGTCCGGGTATCACACAGTCGATGACTGAACATCATGCACTGTTCGTGGACACGTTTCGAAGTTTTCTGACCAATGGAGGTGACGAAGAGACAATCGTTGAGAACGTAAGGTTTCGATTCATCTGATAGTAGTATAAGTGTGTAAGTTTGATTCATATGTAGAGTATGTCAGTATGTAGTGTCTTTTTAGTTTCTTGGTTGGGTTGGTCGACGCCCTCCCTATCGTACTTTATCTCTAAGAGGGTGTTCGTGCCAGTGTTGTCACTGAAGTCAGGGGGGGGTATCCCGCCTTGCCAGCAAACATACTCTGTCTTTCACCCTTTGCATTGCACTTTCGACATGTGACATGTCATAGCGTGACATTCTCTCTCCTGTTTCATTCAACAGCGATCACATCTATCTCGCTTGTAAGCGTATTGCATCGTACCTCCCGAACTACACCGCATAATGGCGTACAACAGCCACTTATACGAGTGATGATACCTTTGCCTGCCTTTTCTGTTTAGGGTTTGGGGTTCTAACGACCGATATTATGATCGCGTGCGTTCCTGTATCACCACTAATCTTTGCCTTTTAACCTCTGCCGTACAGTTATCATTTTTGTCGGTGCACATCCGGCTCCTGCTAGTCTGCTGTGACTATGTGCTCAGACGGGTGGGGGATGTGGATGCGCTCGGTTGGCCAATTCTATATATAAGTAGTCTAAATGCCAGCATCGCCGAGTGTTTTCTGGGTATGTCTGGTGTGCGAGCTTGTATGTATTCATTGTTAAATGAAATACGGTTTAGTTTCAGAGTTTATATGGGCCAATCGACGGTGTTTTAACAATATCAGATATATCACCTCACTTCCTGGTAGTTAGTCTCTGTCGTAAGAAGGCTTCTGGTTGTTTGTTTTGGGGTTGTAGTGGGTACAGGGGTAACTGTTGATCCCAAAAGTAATCATATATCGATTCAATTGCCCTACAGTCGGTATGAAGGCATGCAAATCCTTCTTGCAGCTCACTGAGACAGAAACGGATCCGACCAGGAGTGCGTTTGTCGATCGCTTATCGGCAGAAGTGGATAAGTTATTTGGTCAGGTGGGGTTCAAAAATGTTTGCACACCTTGAGTTGGTATTGAAGATGAATTCGCTTTCACCTTCCTACCCGAATCAAATAGCCATGCCTGCTATTAAATTCGGAAATGAGATTTAAAGCTCTATCATTGTAGCACTGAATCCCACTTCTTTCCCTCCTCCTGTCAGAATTGATGCTAGTTTAAATCAATTTCAAAGTTACACGTGATTCACTTGCGGCACTAAACTACCCTTTCATGTCACCATCTCTATTCCTAGTGCTTCACCCTGCTGAAGATGTATATAGAGATGGTGCAGAAGTTCTTTCCACCCAAAGCTGACACGGAAGCAGGAGACAGTGACGTAGTGGAATTCGTTCTAGGTATGTACTGCTTTTCACTCTTATCTATATATAAGAGCTAATACTCGCCCGAATTGAGACAAATATTAAGATTTTAGCCACTACTTTTTCAACGGGCCTATAGAGAACTTAAACATTTCGACTGATGTGTCATTGGCTGAAGTCTGGATTGTCCTTACATTTTCCTCTGGCGCTTGCAGTAAGTGTGTTGTGTTTATTTATCGCGACAACAAATATTTATTCGGAAACGATCAGCTATTATTTTGCCCTTTCGCCTACTGAAGTGCTCAGCTCGTGGACGCCCCCTTCCACTGTATATATATATATATATATATATGTATATATATATATATATATATATATATATATATATATATATATATATATATATATATATGTATATATATATATATATATATATATATGTGTGTGTGTGTGTATGTATGTGTGTGTGTGTGTGTGTGTGTGTACATATATATATATATATAGAAATATAGAAATATATATATGTGTGTGTGTGTGGGTGTGTATGTATATACATATATATGTATATGTATGTATATATATATATATGTGTGTGTGTGTATGTATATGTATATGTAAATGTATATGTATGTGTA
>NW_014040312.1:60574-77677 GCF_001186125.1 Sphaeroforma arctica JP610 | reverse complement strand
CTTTATGTATATATACATGTAAGTACATGTTATACCGATATGTATTCGGAATATGTTATTGCCTATATCCTTGTAAGTCTTGATTATTATTGTTGGTTATTGTAGGTGTATATATGTATGGTGTATATCATAGTACCATCACCTGGACTTCAATCTATTGTGCGTGCAATCTCTTATACTATAGCGTATGTTGTACGTCCTGTTATTGGCATCCACTATCATTTTATTATATACTATAATATTTATGAGTATCTATGTAACTTATTGTCTTTCTATGAATAGTCTATGTGCCATTGCATTGAGATTTCTCAACTATTATATAGGTGTGCTGTTTGTTATACATGAGATGGCGTGAATGTATTATTATTTGTTATCATATATGTATGATACCTATATATATTTGGTGTTAATGTGTTGCTAACAGCGTTCTCTCTTATGTGTAAATGAGAGCGCTGTAGCATGCTTAGTTGCTGAGATATCCGTGTTTGTATGTGTTATATGTTGGTTATTGCATGTTATGTAAATGCTAACGTTTATGGGAAAACGTGCAACTTTTATTTTAAAACGTAAACCTTTTTCAAAACGGTTAAAAAAATCCAAAAATCGGGCCCATTTCTAGGCCCCGTTTTTCTGTAAATGTATACGTAAACGCATTGTATTAAAAGCGTATCACGCATTAGACTAAAAGCAAAACGTTTATGAACCTTAACAAAAATTGTTCGCTTCTCGTCCGTCTATGGTGCGGGCGGTTACCAGTATGTTATATAATGGCTCAAATAACAGTGTACTGTCCTCTTTCTTCTATTATCACAGGTTTGACGAAGCATATAAATGCCTGTATCATTAGTAATTGATGGGTATAGGTGGCCTCTACATGCCGTACCTAACCAACCCGTCCATATGTATTGGACTATTATCTTCTCGTGTTTAAAATAAAGTTGTAAACTCTTGATATAGTATTGAATGTGTGAGTGTGTTATGTTGTCCTCATGAGCATACTCGAGCTGGGCGCGCATTCGGTGACTCCGTCACAGCGCCTTACACGTTCCGACTTCTACGTAATTATACATGGTCCGCCACCTACGTAATAGTGCTACACGTTCCGACCTGTTAAGTAATAATGCCTGCATGTTCCGACTCTTGCGTAATGATGTTGTACATGTTCCGCCTCCTACGTAACAATGTAGCACGTTCCGACTTTTACGTGATAATGTTATCCAACTCAACACCACTCACGCGACTATGCAACACGCTTGAGACTGCGGATTCCTAACGACTCTCAAGTTTTCGCGCAAAGTTCAATGCGGCGTGTCCTCAGGGTTGCTCACCTCTGAGTAAAAGTCAACAGGGTGCTCGCCTGTACTCTCAGCATCTAAATAAACATACGTTCTATTCTGTCGACTGTGATGATACCATGCAACACGTTAGTGAGGCTGCGGTTGCTCACCGACTTCAAAATGCCTACGCAAAGTTCAATGCGCCGTGTCCTCAGGGTTGCTAGCCACTGAGTTAGAGTCAACAGGGTGCTTGCCTATACTCTAAGCATATAGATATACTTGCCACACACAACCAGCACTCGTGTAGCTAGACCGCACGATCCACTCCTGGGTAGCGTTCTCTGAACCTTCCACACTGGGATCACCACTCATGGGCGGCTTTCTCTAAACCTCCCGCGCTGGGCAATAGAGTCGGCCTTGAAATGTTTGATCGATTTCAATTTGTTTGTAGCAATATGCTATGTGTGACGCACAGCGCCTTAAACTTGTGTGTATGTTAATATTATTTGCATTACCGCGTAGTGTTTTGCTACGATGAGCCATGCCTTTGCATGATTGATGTTCTGTATATGTCTACACGCGGTGTGTCAGCTAGTGTGTATGTGTTATGTATGTTGTGTCTCTGCTATAGTAACTTAATCAAAATATAAGCCTTCTGTTTATTAATATAATAATAAAATATGTGTAATTCTGTTGATTTGAGAATCTACCGAGAGTGTGTGTATATGTAAATATCCTATATACTCGATACTATACAGTCTATCTAATTGTCTGTTCTAGACACGCACATACCTGTAATTCACACCTGCAGCTTCTGTGCTGTCAATTATATTTACCTGCACCAATACATAATACGCTTGTATGTGAACATAAACACACGCTTGCGCAATGTCGCCGCCTTGGTCATCCATACCACAGATCAAGGCAGCTCTTACCTTAAATTATCTTGCCTTGTAATCGACTGTACCCCGTGTATTCCTGAAGACGTAATCAACTGGTAGCTCGCTTGTGTCACCAACAGAAGCATTCATTTCCATGTTTGATTGTCGCCCCGCCTATCCTCGGCGATGCGCAACACCATCTCGTCGTTGTAATCCGCTCCCAGTCTCGACAAATCCTCTAGCGGTAACTCCCCAGCGTAGTATTCCAGTATCAATCCTTCTTCCGGCCACGGCAGTTTCTCCCGCGGCAGCACCAAATCCCATTAGCAAAGAAACGATCCACAGCAGTTTGTGGCAGCACCAAAATACCATAGCAGAACAGCGATTCTTCATCGAGCCATAGCAAGTCCTCCCACGGGAACGCCACCGCTCAGCAGTCGATTGTCGACCCATCGACAAGCCACATCACGTTGGCGTCCAACTTTAAGTGTATCACCTTATAAAAACGTCCTGGTCATCTTCACACTGCCTCATAATTGTTGCGTTATACTCGTCAGCGTACAGCAAAGTTGTCGATTGTAACTGAATGATGTCTCCCGCACCAAGTTATGCATTGCAATACACACAACCCCATAGTGTTTTCTCTGCATAGGAACACCAGCGGTAGCTCCTGGATATTTTATCGTGTGTGTCACCTCTCGCTGTACGCTTGTATTGACGTCAGCACCATGTAAAGAGCTCTGTGTGCGTAAAATTCGCTCGGGGTAAGACATACTTGTTAGTGAACACTCGGGTCCATAGCAGACTTATTATCTGCCAAATAATCTTTCCCCGTCATGTGTGACAGACCTTGTCGATTGTGTCTACTCTAAGTAACTTGTTTCCGCACATATACTTGCAACAATGTCACCCAGTGCGGTACGTACACCTTGTCCTACCCACTTGTCTCCTGGTCATAGTATACCACAGTTGATCGACCGTGGCCTCTCTACCCAGTCATGCACCGGTACTCACAAATCACCCTTTTGCGAGTGTTTGACATTTTCTGTAAACAATTCTGCACCCTACAAGAACATATTCTTGGAAACATTCGTACTATGTTTGCGTGCCTTATATCGTGCATCCCCGCGAAAGATAAACAGCAGCTCCGTCCACAGCATAAATGACTAGCCGCATTGTTAGTATTGTCAAGGCTGTGCTCGCGAACAAATCATCAGCAATTGTCTATGACACCAGTCAAGCAATTAGCCAAGCAGTCATAAACGTATGTGCCGCATCTTCGATAGATATCGAATCAAATATAGTGAACCATGCCACCAGCCGTGCCGCCTGCAGCATAATTAACCACTGTCACTCAGATGATTGCACGCCGTATATGCTAGCACATTGTGCAAGCAGGACTGAGAGTATCCTTACTCCTCTTTCGAATGATTGGACGGCCTGTAGCTGACTTACATCATTCCAAAGTGGGGAAGACCTGTAACTGACGGACATCATTCCAAAGTGTAATGACTGAAGTCGACCTACACATAGGTAATGTCGTCATAAGCAACCCTATACGTCACTGCCAGTCTCTACCCCGCCGCCAGTCGAGGTGCCGTCGCGTCATGTCACATAAATATGAAAAATTTGTGATATTTCCCAAATTTTTGTTTGTTCTGAAGACTTTCTGTTAGTATCCACCGTATGCGTTGAATATCCCTGAGCTGTGATGACGACGGTTATTGACGTCTTTGGAAAATTTACATCAAAGCTTGCCCCCAAACTTAGTAATAAAATCTCCTTGCAATATCGGTTGGTGCCCAAGCAATCACTTCGACCGTCGACAGGTTGAATATGTGTCCAAACAATCACTTCTACCTTCGATAAGTTTTTATATTCGTTTAAACTTGAATCTTATATGGTCGACATACGTCGCCTTAAAATTTCAAGTCAGCTCCGAATCAGTTCTACCCAATAATAGCTTGTAGTGTTGTCCTTTAGCCACCAGCATACATTTTAACTAAATTAATCACATCCACGAGCTCCTGCACAGGGATGACTGGCTCAGCCCTAGATGCAAAAGTATGAAGTTGTCCCATGCGTATAGCTGGTAAGTTCAGAACTTGTATAATCCGGTCGGCACCTGACAAAATTTGTCGTGAGTCCCTCTCAATCGTATGGTCGTATCCGTCCAGACTGTATCATTGCCTTAAGACGAGTCACTCATATACGAAAAATTGCCGGAATTTTAACTTAGTAGCCAAAGTAGCAAAATAACCTCCTAAGCATTTTGCACGTGTACCAACAGCCTTAAGTTGTCACTCCGCTTGATAACCCCTTTCATATGCTGAATGGTCTTATCCAACGCGGAAATCGATTGTTGAGTCTCAGATAATAAATGGCCTAGCGTAGTGTAGACCACTGCTTTCGTATTTCATCCGGTAATAAATCAGAAGATAATTATGTCGCCACCTCATCAATATGCAATGGCGACTGCAGATGAATTCCAAGCAATCGTTTCAACAATCGAACACAGGTTTTCTTGTTCACGTAGTGACTTCACTCATCGTGTCACAAAAAAAATCCATGACTAATTAATTTTAGTTAGCTTAACCCGTGAGGAACAAATGTAATAAATACAGTAGTTCGGTCACTTAAAAATGTGGTCAAAACCAAGTAACACTTAGTAAAGAGTGTTAAGTCTGAAATAAGTGAACTCAGTCAGAAGTGCCATTGGGAATGGCGCGCCTGCTACATTTATTAATCACGATCCTATGTGGAACGATACTTTCTCTACCATCGGGATATGTAAAAATACCCGTCTCTATGGTTTCGTATGAGTCATCACTTTTATCTCGTTTAATTCTCTATTCCACTAATCGGTCCGGTCCTCTGGTCCGGTCCTCTGGTCCGGTCCTAAATATCCGCCTAGGGTACTTTGTCCACAACAACATTTGGCGACAACGATTCCATTTTTTTAATGTACATTTACCAACTTTACCGTGCAATATTTGTTTAATTTGAATTGAAGAGTCTTCGGCTATAATCATTTTTTAAGAATAATTTTCTTGAGGTGGGGATATTCTACTTCATTCAAGCTTATCTCATTGCCTGGGCCGCAACTCACGTGGTCTGTGATGCTCTTTTGCAGGAACATATGTAAAAGCCGGGCCTCCACATTAAAATCTTGTATTATAGCCATACTCTTAATAGTACGTAAAACGTACTCTTAAAAGTACGTAAACTCTTAAATGGTTTTTAACCGTTTTATTAATTATATACCTTTTCCATTTTACATATCAGATATTTGGACAAGGCCATTAAAAGGCCTCAGTAAAATACCAAATATAAGATTTGGTCTAGTTCTATTAATATAACTATATTTACCTTCCAAATCTATTTATACTGAAAACTTCGGTAGCGAGATGGCTCAACCGAACCTAGGTTTCTAAGGACTATTAGCGTTGCTTAGTTTATCCTCCGTTCAGCCAACCAGATGTGCCAGTCTGATGAAGGCTAAGTCGGTAATTCTTGATAAGTGCCAAGATATTGGTTAATGCAATAACTCTGGACATCAAGAGTATTTCTTCTTCTTTTTTCTTCTTCTAAAGTTTTATGAGTCTCTCGGATTCGCCCCAACGAAACATACCATAGTTTCCAATAGAGCGACAACGAAACACTAAATAAAATCCATTCGGCGGAAGCAGTACTGAGAGGATTATATATAGGCAATGTCTCAGCCTCTCAATCCCTCAGAGTATTGCTGTTTTCACGAGGCATACCTAGCTTTACTAAAAGACTCATTTTGTTTATTTATTGTACCGTCTATAAAGCGTGTACGATAGGAAGTATAACCTCCCTTATCCGTTCTCCATATAATGTCTTTAAATTCAGAACGATCAAGAGGGGCATTAGAGTCATGTCTTCTTGCGAGTATAATCTCTGTAGTCAGAATACGACTTGTGCCTATATTAAGCGCACTAAAACCATCGGGGTTATTTACCTCGTACGTTCCACTTTTAGTGTCTGCTACAGAGATTATATATGGACCTATACATTTACATGTTAATACAGTAGCATCGGAATTACGTTGACGGATATTAACTCTGTCACCAACCTGATACTCTGCTATCTTCTTGGTAGTGTTCCAACGCTTTTGCCTTTTTAATAAGGCTATATTGCGTATTTCTCGCAAGCAAGGATATACAACGTTATAAAACGTTGTACCTTCTCTAACCATGATAACTCATGGTGATCAGGTTCGTCCTTGTTAAAGGGGATTTATAACTCAATATATCTGCCACGAAAATAGTGAGCGGGTGTAGTTCCCGTAACCGGATCAGCACACTCGTTCATTTGTGTTTGTACCCACTTAAGGTGGTACGGCCAATCATCTGCATCATCCGTTAATGCAGTACGCAAGAAGAACTTAAGTCTTCTATGGCGCGTTTCATTCGCGCCTTGCGTTTGCGGCTTATATGGCACACCACTCTTATGGCATATGCTTGATACGAGTACTAGCGATTCCATTACGTCATCGCAGAACTCACTACCGTTATCAGTGCACAATATACCCGGCCACCCGTGGTCAGCAAAGACTTGGCAACATAATTCTGCCACGATCTGCGAATTCTTATCCTTTAATGGATAGAGCAAGTTAAACCATGACGCCACATCAAAGAAGTGGCATACGTAACGGTCGCCTGTGTGCTCGGACGTGGGCAGGTCAACCAGATCAATGATGACCCTGCGCCATGGAACATCTTCAGTCACACTCTTAAGCGGTGCGAACCCATAGCGCTTGATCTGATTGAGATCACAGTCTGTACATGACTGATATACTCTGTCAACTAAAGTTGCCAGCTTAGGGTGCGCGATCCCATTTCGCTTAGCATCTTTAAGTGCGTCTACTACGTTCTGGTGCTTCAGCTTATGGTTTTGCGTCAGCCAAGCAAGAACGTTTTCATCATTCTGCTCCTCCAGAATAAAGGTAGGGTGTTGAGAATCCACTTGCGTGGTCTCTAAATCTGTAGTGTTTCCAGACTCCTGTCCTGCTTTCGCATGAGTGTCAAAAGTGCGCTCATGTACGTTAGATACGTCTGACTTATTAAATAGTCGCATTAAATGTGTATACGCTTCAGGATTGTCTTTCATTAATCCCTTTAGAAATAGGGTTTGAAAGACCTCGGGCTTAGACTTTATGTAATTAAACAGAGTCCTAGCTAGAGACTGACGCTTCTTAACAGTAGTGTCATTAGTAGATTGTATTTCTTGTGCACAGACTTCAAGTGCTGTGTTGCCTTTGAACTGCTTAACGTTCAATTGGGTAGAGAGTGGAATCGCTGATTCTTTGACCTTATTAAAGAAGGTCTCAGAAGGGTT
Source organism: Sphaeroforma arctica JP610 (assembly GCF_001186125.1). Classification (NCBI taxonomy): domain Eukaryota; class Ichthyosporea; order Ichthyophonida; genus Sphaeroforma; species Sphaeroforma arctica. Next base: position 70,155 of record NW_014040312.1, on the reverse strand, counting down.
CCATTTGGTTGTTCCAATGGGACCTATATGACATATTATAGTATGTCTCCAGGGCGTCTTCTTGACGGCTCGGGTACCCTGATATAGGAAAATATCTATTTCCCTATCTAAATATATTGGCTCGCATTGTATCATGCATATTAATTTATTGAGCCATGGATCTTTACTCCGTAATGGGCAACACAACGGGATGGTAGTTTTATGTATATGAACATAATTTAATAGCTGGGCAATTAACTGCCATGGTGGATTAGCCCACGCATTATGTTTGGAAAGGTCTATTTGAAAGGCGTCTCCCAAGGATGATTTAAAGTCCTGTAATTCGATAGTTGTGCATTATGATGTGCAGCAAACATATTTATGGTGTGCGGCCCAAATATCTTTTGAGCCAGCTCAAACCACCTGGGACTACATTTCCAGTCAGTGGCTAGTAACTCACATACGGATTTATTAAAGTCCGGTACGAAGCGTGATAGCATATCCGGTAAATGGTTATCTATTCCTGGCAGATGTTTTATATCAAAATGAAACTTTGATATTGTGTCATGCCAGCGACTCAGTAATTGTGAGTCGGGTTTCATCTCTTTCATATATTGAAGAGATTTCTGATCACACATCAGTGTAAATGCTGTTCCGTATAAGTAATCTCGGAAGTGTGTTAGAGCTGCCACTATGGCTAATTGCTCTTGTTTAACAGTTGGATAAATCAACGGTGAAGCATTCATTGCTCGACTAAAGAATTGTATATATCTAGGTTTGTCATCTATAACCTGATGTAATACTCCTCCTAAGGCTAAGTCGGAGGCGTCCGTTGCTATTTCAAACGGCACGCCATTGACTGGTCCTTGTACAACAGGGGCTTGCTGGACTGCGTGTTTGAGCGCTTTAAATGCGTCATCACACTATTTAGTCCACAAGTCTCCTAGTTTGCCTTTATGACATCTTAAGTGTCCAAAAGGTTTAAGGTAGTCAGCCAAGTGTGGTACTCCATCTGAAACGAAGTTTACAAACCCACACATGCTGTTAACATCTCTTCCTGTAGTTGGTGTTCGCCAATCTAACAGGTGTTCTACCTTACCGGGGTCGATTTTAATACCTTCCCCAGATATATGGTAGCCTAAGAGCTGTGTTTCGCTCATTGCGAAGTGGCATTTCTTCTCGTTAATGTTGAAGTTTTGCTCGTTGAGTCTCTGAAGGACTCGTCTAAGGACTCGTCTGACTAATGCGGCGTGTTTGCCCTTAGTTTTTGAAAAGATGACTATGTCATCTATATAGACTTGCACGTTAGGCATGTCTGCAAACATTTCTTCCATTACTTATTGGAAGAATGCTGGTAAAGAGTGCAACCCGAAAGGTGCACCTCTGAACCTGTATTGTTTACCTTTCCACGTAAAACTAAAGTATTTACGATGTGGTTCATATACCTGCATTTGATGGTATCCTTGTATAAGGTCTATAGTTGTAAATACTGTAGCAAATTCCATCCTTCGCAGTAGCTCATTAATACGAGGTAAGTGAAAGCTATGAGTTGGCAAAAAATTATTTATTGGACTCATATCTAAACATACTCTGACTTTCTTAAACGAACCGTCAGATGCCAAGTTAACTGGCGTCTGTTGATAGATAATTTCTATCACTCCATCTGCTAGCTATTTCTCAACTTGTTCTTTTACCACAGCCTCGTGTCTCCAGGATATATAGTTCCTTGAGGGACACTTTAACTATGTAAAGTCCACCTTGGTTAAGTCAAGGCTGACATACCCGTCGTTAAAACGGAATTTTGCCCAATCTGTGATCTTTATCTTCTTATTAACTAAAATCAGATCCATGATTTTGTTCGCAAAGGTAGGTATTAATGCCTTGACTGTGTCTGATGGAGGCTTATATGGGTTCAGACATCTATCGTCTGACTGATCCTTTAATGGATCTATGTTATTTGGTAGACCAGTTACGGTAATACCTAGAGTGAGTAAATCGCTCATTCCGACTATAATGTCGTACTTCTGTGACATCTTAACTATCACAGCTTGGGTAATGATATTCCTATCATCGGCCAGGGAGATTTTAACATCTGTGGCCATGGTATCACACTTAGCAGTTTTATCATAAGCTAAAATAAGGTGAGTTGTTTGTGTTCTCCTTTCGATATCTTTCATTAATACATGAAATTTTTGAACCAGGATCAATCAACGCAAGGATTTTATTTCCATTGCAGTATACAGGGATTATTACACGCTCATCTAAAGAGTCGTTGTACTGTCTGTGTAACGATTGTAGCTGGTAGTACCTTCACTCCAACTTAATGTTGGGATTTTTGTCACAAGACTTAGTGTAATAGCCATTGGTCTTCTCACACTTGTCACACTTAATAAGAAAGTGTGTACAGGTGGATGCATGTCTGCCATTCCAATATCTGGACGTTTCAGGTCAGCATCTAGCTTCAGAATATAACTCTGAATGGGCGTGTTCTCAGCTGGTTCAGTTAAAATTGAACTCAGTCCTGGGCTACGTATGTCCTTACTTAACAAGGATGTAACCAACCAACAAACAGCTGGCCAGTCACGACAAGTGTCTAGCTCATGCTGGTGTCGCTGCGGGATCAAAAAATTTGTACCTGTAGGGTCAAACGTCTGCATTAAGGCAGAAATCCATTGCTGAGGAGCGATATCATTCGTCTCCAGCATGATCGTAAACGCATTAAGCGTACGGGTTAGCGTGTCGAGGTCATGGTTATTTATAAACTCGACCTGCTTACTGTTGGCATCCCAGTTCGACTTAAGTCGACTGATCTGTCCCTTGACTTCTGGTTGTCCCTGTGATCTTGTCCACGCTGGGCCTGAAGTAGCTGATCAATGCGCTTTCGCTTAATCGCTATCATATTCGCAAAATATGCTACATCATCAGCATGATGCGCATCGTGGGCGATTTCCATTTTAAAAGTTCGGTCACCTCGTCAGAGTGAAAATCCTCTGCGGGTTGATGTAGTGCTGTGCGATCGAAGCGATTAAATTCGACTTCGTTAACACGTTTACGGGGGGTGTTTATTACCCCTTGTAAAGTCCATGGTCGAGGCCTTTCGGTGCCCTGTTCCTCGGATAGTGGTTGGTATTAAAATCTTGGGTGATTCATGCGTCTGGATAACATTCCGACGATTGTCATCTCAATTGGGTAAAAGTGGCGGAGTATTTCTACCTGCCTCTGGGTCTATAATAACCTCAAGGACGGGTGACTCACGGCCGGGTGTCAGCACAGGCGAGTAATTAGCCTGAACTTCTGGCGGTAGTGCCTCGTAAGGTATAGTTACGCTGAGCACATCTGGATCATATGCCTCAGGTGTAGCGCTTGAGTCTTTACGTTCTTCGGGCGTAATTGCCTGTCGACGGTCTGTCCACCTCTGTAGGGCTTGAGTAATGCCCGGGGAAACATGCTCGCGTAAGTGCTGTGTATGTTTTCCTGATCTATATAATTGATCTACATGTTCGACAGTCAAGTCTTTCATAATGGTAGCTAACTGATTCTTAAGATCAATGTTTTCAGTAATCAACTTACTTATGCGCGTTGGCTTAGTAGTCTCGGACGTAGATTCGGGTTTACCACATGAGCTTGCCTTCTCTTCTGGTTCCATAATAGGTTCCTTCTGAGATTTGTCCTTGTCCCCTATAATTGGGGACTTTCCTTTCTGAGTTTCGTCAGAAGAAGGGGTTGGGGCGTCTTGAGACGTGTCCCTTGTCTCACTTCTTGGCTTCGTAAATGCAAGCTTTGAAGTTGAGGCAATAGTTGGCCGTCGGGCTCTATCAGTGGAAGTAGTCTCCTTAATCGGAGTGGCTACATCCTTATCTGAAGCATTGTCCTTTTGAACATTATTGTCAGAGGCAAGTACTTCGGCTACAGTGCGGTTGAACGCATCAGCAGCGGCAGCGCTAACGGCTTCTCTCTCCATCTTCTTCTTTTCAGCTCTACGCTTTTTAGAAGGAGTATTGTCTTTCTTGGTCATAATCTTAACTTATGACTACTAGCTTGTCTCTTAAGGACTAGCTTGGACAAGAAAAAATTTGTGGTAGTTAATCTACCTTTACGCTTAAGTAGTCTAAGTAATTAATACCTTTGCTAACTTTAAAATGTGTAATATTCGGTCTATTATAGCGATACTAATGCCTTATAATAAATAAACGCGTAAGTAAATTCTAAGTATCGTGTAAATATCAAAGTAAAGAAACAAAATGAGACTTTTAGTAAAGTTAGGCATGCCTCGTGAAAACAGCAATACTCTGAGGGATTGTGAGGCTGAGACATTGCCTATATATAATCCTCTCAGTACTGTTTCCGCCGAATGGATTTTATTTAGTGTTTCGTTGTCGCTCTATTAGAAACTATGGTATGTTTCAATTGGGGCGAATCTGAGAGACTCATAAAATCCTATCTTTAGAAAAAAAACAAAAAAACTCTTGATGTCCTTAGTTATTGCCTTAACCAATAACTCGCCACTTATCAAGAATTACCGACTTAGCCTTCATCAGACTGGCACATCTGGTTGGCTGATCGGAGGATCAACTAGGTAACGTTAATAGTCCCTAGAAACCTATATTTGGTTGAGCCATCTCGCTACCGAAGTATTCAGATATAAATAAAGTTGGAAAGTAAATAAAGTTCTATTAATAGAACTAGACCAACTCTTTATGTTTGGTGTTTTACTGAGGCCTTTTAATGGCCTCGTCCAAATATCTGATATGTAAAATGGAAAAGGTATTAATTAATAATATCATTAAAAACCATTTTAGGAAACTTAGGTTCTTCGTGCTATTTTAGGAAACTTAAGTTCCTCGTACTATTAAGGGTACATTTAGGAAAATCAAGTTCCTCGTACTATTAAGAGTACATTTAGGAAACTTAAGTTCCTCGTACTATTGAGATTACGTTTATAATTTACGTATTGCTTAAGAGTACGTTTATAACATAGAGTCTAATGTGGAGGCCCGGCTTATTACAACAGTACATATTGTGACATTGGTATCTACGTTGATGATCTTCTTTTGCTTCCTTTCTACATGTTCACCGTTCCCAATACCTAATTCAAAAGGTAGTAGTATCTTTCTCAACAACGTAGATCCATACAACGTATTTTTACTAGTCATTATCACTTTAGACATTGTAAAGCTTCTTAGTTTGTTTGGCTACTAGGACTACATTTCGGTTTCCAGCCCGTTTCCCCCCTCAAAAAGCATGGATTTTGCCCTGATATGTTCGATGTTCTAATTCCCCTGGCAGTGCATTGGGTAATTGAAAATCAATGAAGACTTTTCCAAGTTTTATCTTACAAAAAATGACAATCATTCTCAAATATATAAACACACCTTTAAGCAAAGTCACTGTCGGCGATGTTACTGGCTGTTGTGCTCATTTGACTGGTTGTCTATTCATTGTCTGCACTGGTAGAAGAAGAGCCTGTCTCCCAGTAACGTACATGTTTTCGTCAACAAGTACAAGCTTTATGGCCGTGAATGTGAATTTAGTCTTCACGTTACTCAAATAAATACGGCCCTTACATTAACATACAGCCTGAAAAAAGTACTGTCACTGATTTCTGTGTCAACATAACTCAGTGGCGAGGTTTCTGTATGTATATTTGTCGGATTGTTATCAGCGTCTGTGATAAACGTAATGCTATTTTTGACAGGGCGGTGACAGGGCAAATTATCAAATAACCTATGGAGTCAGCTTTGCATCAGCTTAATCTGTGAGAAATACATGTTGAAAATGTTCTTTGCCAATTCGATGACATACCGGCAAAATCAGGTGAGGGCATCAAGAGAAAAACTTTCCTCATTTTTTTCTTCATAATGCCTAATAAATTTATATACATATGATTCCCTTTGATATTCTTGCAAATCAATCGCTTGTTACCTTTGCGGTATAAGTTTCACAATACATCTAGTAGTGCGTCTTGCCTTTTTCCTGTGAACGAATATTCGTTCCAGCACACGATATCACACGATAAGAAGAATTTCAATTACTTCCCTTGTCAGTGTCGATTCAATATTTCAAAGGAAATGAATAAACATACGGGACAGATGACGTTGATGATGGTGACGCATCAGTCATTGGAATCTGCCATAGGGCAAATCATTAACGGTGCCACTGTTGCGGTCCGCTGAGTACAACTTTTTCGACGTTTGTTTTCTGTCCGGTTGAACAGATGATTCACAATATCTGAAAATTAATTACAAAGTATATCACAAGCAACAAACTCTACATTACAACTACAGATAGTGCTTCTTACCTAGAACTCTCGTGAACTTTAGACGTGACACTCCTTACTGAGCGTTTCTCGGTTTAAGCCACATTTTCAATTTACAGGACTACTTTGTTCATTACGTTACAACGTTCTTTACAAGCTAAGCCAACAAAATCAATAAATTATGCATTTTTTGTTACCACGATAAACGATTTTTTTTTAAATGTGAACATAAAGTCTGTGTTTGCATAGCACTATTGCCCAGCAAGGAATGTGGTGATTCTAGCGTAGAAGGTTCAGAGAAGTTTATTCAGGAGCGGATCGTATGGACTGAGATCGAGATACCGGCTACGTTTTCCAATTTTGCAGTAAATTAGATAAATAATTGAACCAACCAACCTCAACCTGGTACTAGGCTGGGTGGTTTAGTTTACACTCTAATTTACTACATCCAATATTCTTTGTCAGGGGTCAGTTGCAGACTTAGAGAGCTATGCAATAGGCGGTCTATGAATCGCTTGTATTTCATTATATGCTTGCGTAGTCCTACAAACAGTATATCGTTCACGTAGAGTATAATTTATATCACTGACTTGTTCCTGTCAAATTTCGCAACGTATTCATCAGTCGGTCGAACCAGTATTGGTCGAATGTCGCTCTTTTTGGCAGCACCAAAAAACACCACAGCCGCCCCTTGTTGTATCGGAACTGCCAGTTATTTGACTCTACCACACCCTTTTCATAAAATCCTTCTTTTATTTCTGCAGACACAGTTACCCAGCCCGGTCGGGCTACCTCCGATAGTTTCTCTAACCCTTCTACTCAAAAACATGGTGTCTCCGCGTGTTGATTGACTTTTGTTGGACTCAGAATCAAGCGTACTCTGATTTTATTCGATTTGGGGATAACGGATGCCAGGTAAATCAGGTAAGCCTCCAATTCCTGGCAGCGTCGAATAACCCCTGCATCTTCGAGTCGATGTAGTTTTGTCTCTCTCTCGTCCGTCACCTCCGAGACGTGAATCCATCTGCCCTGTCGTGAGGGCGCGGGAGAACCCTTCGATCCCCATTGTGGGCGAGAAAAAATAATTTTCGATTGGATGTAAAAAAAATGACGTAATTGTTTTCTATTTAAAAAAATATAGTAAATAAAGTACATCGGCTTGAAAATAAAATACATCGAAATAAAAAATGTAGCATATTCAATAATGAACAACTCAGGTTTGTTAGAGACTTGGCTCCCGATTGTTTTTTAAAAATGTGGGAGGTGGGAATGTATGAATAGAAAACAAGCCAAAATAAATCGATTTGGTTGGGTGTATATATTAAAACCATTTCTCACTCTTTCAGAGACTCTCAACTCTCACATGGACTCGAAGTCGCGGGGGACCCCCGCCCCGTGAGTTTCATTTTCGTTTTGTGTTTGTTTTTATTTTATCGATTTTCTTCAGGGGGGGGAGGGGTTTGATATCTCGCCTCACGTAGGCCGACAGTTATTCTATTTAAAAAAAAAGTATTTATAGTTTTACACACAGTCACACACACTCTCTCGAGAGAGAAAGAGTGAGTTTTAAACACACGCGCGCAAATAAATAAATACATTTTTAGAGTAGATATTCTAATTTCTTTGTCTCAAATAATCAAAATTACTCAATGTCAACGGATTTCCCAAATTACATATATGAGGACAGACTGTAGGTATTTCAAGAATGGAACCCCTGGGGATTGCTTTGAACGTTCAAAACGTACCCTGCGTAATTGCAAAATAAAAGTTTGCCACGAGGTTTCGCCAATGGCTGTCACTAGGTCACACGAGTTCAAGACAGCAACTCAGTAGTCCAGCACAAGAGTCTTCATGATGAACTTCATGGCAACTGCTAATTTTTTTCCAATATTGTAATTTCCAAAAAGGGTTTCAAATAAACTACAGCCCCAGTTTATATTGAAAAAAAAAAGGGTGTATAATCATAGAGCTTTTTACAGTGAGTGTTGAATTTTATTAAAAAAATTATCAGATTTGCCAACAGTAAATAGTGTTTTCATTTTCGAGATTCGCACCCATCGTCCTAAATTTGCTCGTCTGAACTGTATGAAACTTTAAAAATGGACAAAAAAGTAGGTTGAAATTTAGGTCACGTATATCCAGAAGGTCAATATAGTTCCGACAAATCACATATTACATAGTTTACGACATAATTTTGTTCTTAAAAAATAGATCTTCTACATATCCTTTCCCGAATTTTTAAATTTGAGACTGCCCAATTATTTATATTCTACCCAATTATATATTTTTGCGTATTTACAATGGATGCCGATGGACTGTGAAATCTGTGATCACTGAGCAAAATTTCCGGCCAGGTTTCAATTTTCTCTGGGCGTGTATTCTGTAAGCTGACGTGCCAGCTGAAACACACTTACACATACTTCAAAAATACTATGTCACAAAATGGCGAATCTATAGACCGGCAGGTAAGCTTACCATGTCGATGTTGTGGTCCATTTATCTAATATGTGTATCAACTTGGTGATCTGTTTCTCTGTACATGGTTTTCTGGTTGTTTTGTTATGTTGTTCGCATGAGGTCCATCTATATGCGTTGCTTAGAGGTACTACGGCATAGATCAACATGTTTACTACCCGTAATCGGCAAGTCATTGATACCACTGACATAAGAGTCTTCTCTTTTACTAAATTCACAATTATCAAGGAGCGTTGCCCGTGTAACGTGCTTGTACGGTGGTTTGCACCAGAATATATTGTATCAGATGTTCAAGTCGCTTTGGTGATAACGTGCTATGAAGTACTTATCAATGACATGGCTGAGTTGTAATTGAGGATTATGTGTTCACCTATATGAATACACATGCGGTTATGCGGATTATATGGTACCATGACTCACGCATATCCAATAGTTGGAAATCAGGACTTTGCGTATTCTCTATCCGATCGGAGTCACGTGGCATCAGGGGGAATTGTTTTGTATTGCTGACAAAGTCAAAATGTACACGAATCTGATTGCAAAGCTTGGCGTATACTCAGCAAGCTGTGCAAATCTGTCATATTATTACTTGACCTCGTAGCGCTAGGAACTATCAGTACATGCGCTGAAAGAATTATCCTTTTGTTCTGAAACAGAGCTTTATTTGCTGACAAATGACTGCAGATCAGATTTTTATTGTTAGCTATGTTGGTATATATACACATAACACTCACACACACACACACACACACACACACACACACACACACACACACACACACACACTATATATATATATATATAATATATATACACATATTATTATATATTATTATATATACTATATATATTAGTTCGTCTTAGTATTAAA
>NW_014040312.1:48900-60554 GCF_001186125.1 Sphaeroforma arctica JP610 | reverse complement strand
TATATATATATATTATTNTATNTATATATATATATATATATATATATATATATATATATATATATATATATATATATATATATATATATATATATATATATTTGCATATATGCGTGTATATATACAACGAGTACTATCCAAAGCCTGAGTCCCCTCCCTCTTCACATACTCACGCGTACACTCACGCTCTGTATCTTGATTAGATGGCCGGTATGAAAATCAGTTCTCAGAAGAACGCATACGTTCCTCCTCATCTCCGTAACTCTGGTGGTGGTGGTGGTGGTGGCGGCGGCGGCGGCGGCGGCGGCGGCGGCGGTTACAACCGCAATCAAGAGAGCAAGGACTCCCGCGGCGGCGGCGGTGGCTGGGGTGGTGGTGGTGGTGGTGGTGGTGGCTACAACAATGACCGCGGCGGTGGTCGCCAGGGTGGAGGTATGTGTGTGTGCCTGGTGTGAATTGGTGAGAGAGAGCGAGTCTGTGTTTTTTATATACCTTGGTTGGATAGGTCTATAGCTAGCATAAGTTTTGCGATAAGTACGTTTGTCTACGTATGGTGCAGGTTCTCGCATTATTGTCGATGCCACTATCAGTACCACCAAATCCGAGTAAAGGCCGACATACAGGTCACACGCAAGTGTCAGAGACTCTCTCATGGGGCCAGATCATGAGGGTTCCGTGTCGGCAGGCTGTTAGTTCACTAACGGTCGCGCGTACGGACTATATTCGGCAATAAACATCACCATCGAGTGATATTCAACGCGCGAGGTTCATGTTCTATATGTAGCGATTGAACTATGTGCAAGTAGTGTTTTTGTTGGAACGGTTTGTTTGGCGTGGCTTAATTGGTTTTTATATTTATATTTTCTGATTCTCGTTTGTGTTGTAATTTTTACGAACAATTTCTATCAGTAAGTAGTATCTCGCGGGTTTGTTGATCTGGGTTATCTGTTGCAGGTTATGGTTACGGCGATCGTAGTTACGGTGAGTACTACTTGCTCGACGAGTTGGTGAGATTCGTTATTGTACACACACACATATATATACACATATATATGTGCGTATATTCCGTTTCTCGTTTATGTTGTCATTTTTGCGAACTAGTCTTGTCAGTATGTATTATCTGAAGAGGTTGTTTATCTGAATTGTCTATTGCGAGTTATTGCGATCGTAGTGACGGTGAGTACTGCTTGGTCGACGAATTCGTGAGATTAGATATTATAAATTTATATTCTGTTTCTTATTGTGTTGTAATTTTTACGAACAGTTTCTATCAGTAAGTAGTATCTCACCGGGTTGTTGATCTGAATTATCTGTTGCAGGTTATTGTTACGGCGATCGTAGTTACGGTGAGTACTAACATGTCGGACGAAATTCGATGAGGGTTGCACCTACTACGTTTTTCAATGAATGCTAATTTGATTTTTATGAGAACTATTCATATATATATATATGTATATATTCTTTTGTAACGAATTTTGCGCGGACTATTTTTTTAAGTAATATTGTTTTAGAATCTTACCGATTTGTTGATATGAATTATCTATCGCAGGTTATGGAAACGATCGTGGTTACGGTGGCCGATCAGGAGGTACGGTATCACTTTAACGTGTCATCTGTGACTTGTTCGATGAATCTTATATTCACACACTGCTTATATTCACGCATTCTTTAATCTTTTTTTTTCCTCTCGCAAATCGACAGATGTATTTTTCTTCTTCATTCAATTGTACTATCACACTACCGTCATCCGAGTGTCCAGTGAATTAATGATCAAATCACTTGCGCGTATTATGCGCTACGCTGAGTCTGACTCTTCCTACACTCACGTTAAAAACCAGGCTACGACAACCGCGGATACGGTGGTGGTGGCGACAACCGAGGATACGGCAGTGGTGGCAACCGCAGCTATGGCGGCGGTGGTGGTCGTGGGGGAGGGTCCACCAAAGAGTGGTCGCATGTCGAGAAGCGCAATGACGCTACCGAACTCGCTCTCTTCGGAGTGCCCACTACAGGAATCAATTTCGACAATTACGATGACATCCCCGTCGAAGCCACCGGCAACGACCCCCCCGAGGGTATGTATGTGCGGGTTGCAATGGGATTCTGTTCTTTGCGTTGTTCACCCATTGTGGATGAACATTTATCTGTGGCTGGTGCGGTGTATTGTCATAGGCGGTGTGGTGGCACACGATACACATCTGCTCCATCGATAGAATCTATCATATATCAGTTGCGATACCAACAGTACTAGCGGAAGGTCGTCGGTTGGCTGTCGTAAACCACCTCATCATCTTGTACATATACAACTCGTGACAAGCTTGTCCAACTGGCTCACTAACATTGTTCTTTCTGAGTTCATTGCGTCTCGTTTTCATTTCGCATACTCTATTTTGGCATGTTTCAGCAAAGTCGCTTATTCTCTTTATTACGTCTTCCATAGGTATCAAGTCTTTCGAAGAGGGAGGTCTTGAAGAAGTCATCCTCGAGAATGTGCTCATGGCACGCTACACCAAACCAACACCCGTGCAAAAGCACTCTATTCCCATTGTCTGTGGTGGACGTGATCTGATGGCGTGTGCCCAGACAGGTTCAGGAAAGACCGCAGCGTTCTTGGTATGTGTTTGGAAGTCTTACCACCGTTGTCGTTGCCACGATAAGTAAGCTGTTTTCCTTTTTAGTATCCATTGCAATGCGGACGATATAATATTAGATTGACTTATAGTACTTGTGTTTAATGGCTTCAGAATCGTGGATTCACTCTGTTTCTGGGTTCTTATTGTCACCTCTTCGTACTATCCTCTGTACCTCCTTTAATACCGTAGGTCCCTACACTATCCAACATCTGGAAGTCCGGCCCCGCCCCCGCCGATGCCGGCCAGGGTGGCAACTACTCGCGCAGACCCAGACAGTTCCCCTCCGCTTTGGTCCTCTCCCCAACCCGTGAATTGGCGTCTCAGATCTTTGAGGAGTCGAAGAAGTTCTCCTACCGAACTCAGATGCGATGCTGTGTCGTCTACGGAGGAGCCGATGTGGGCCAGCAAATGCGTGAGCTGGATCGCGGGTGCCATGTGATTGTGGCCACCCCCGGTCGTTTGGTCGATATGATTGAACGTGGCAAGATTGCTCTGGGTATGTGTGTGGGTGGATGTTGTACCTGTAATTGTATAGGTGGGGAGTATTTGAGACTTGATTGATATGTGGTGTGCTGTGTCTGATGCAGGGCCGAGGTTGTGAGTTTGGTGTATGTAATATGGCTGGGGGATATAATCTTGCGGCGCCGCCCTAATGGCGGCATTTTGAGAAATCATGTCTCTGCCTGTATAGACGATATGTATACAATTTCACACATAATCATCACACACGCTCCTAGAGGTCGTCGGAGTCACAGCTAATTGACATGCTTTGTACTCGGATCGGGACGAAGCAGTGTTCGTCGCCTTGCGTGGGAGTAGTGTATGTACTAGTCATCTGGTGTTGATATTTTCGTTACGGATGTTGCACGTGGATATTGTGCCTGAGGCTATCATGTGTCGTATCTCCATCGTTACTAGATTCGGGGTTTTCGGAAGTACTATCTTTAGCTTTTAAGATCTAACTCCTTTGACTGGGAGTATCCGTTGCTTTATGGCTTACATTCGTTGCTTCATGTCTCGTATTCTACAGACTACTGTCGCTTCTTGATTCTGGATGAGGCCGATCGCATGTTGGATATGGGTTTTGAGCCCCAAATTCGTCGTATCGTCGAGTGCGAGGGTATGCCCGGCAAGCAAGATCGTCAGACACTGATGTTCAGCGCTACCTTTCCCAAGGAGATCCAGATGCTTGCACGTGATTTCCTTGAAGATTACATCTATCTGGTTGTCGGACGTGTTGGTTCCACTTCCGAAAACATCACACAGGTACCGTCTACTGCACTATGGACTGAGATATACGGGCCGCGTGCTATTTCACGTTGCGAACTTGGGTGATATAACCGGGCCACTATACGTGTGTTTGCTTGTTTTTTCCGTCACAAACACTATTCGGATTCTTACTTGCACGATAAATCTTCTCACCCTAAATCCACAGCGTATGCACTTCCTCATGGAGCAAGACAAGCGTGACACCCTCCTCGATCTGCTTGCCACAGAGGCTGATCAGGGCGAACTCGGCCTCACCCTTGTGTTCGTCGAGACCAAGCGTGGTGCCGACGCCCTAGAGGACTTCCTATTGCGCAACCGCTTCGAATGCTCCAGTATCCATGGAGACCGTTCGCAAAGAGAAAGAGAAGACGCGCTCAAGGCCTTCCGATCCGGCCGCGCGCCCATCTTGGTGGCCACCGCTGTGGCTGCGCGTGGGTTGGATATCCCCAATGTCACGCACGTGGTGAACTACGACTTGCCGACCGACATTGACGAGTATGTGGATGAGGTGTAAACACGTGTATTTAGATTGGATGTGAATACATACGTTTAGTAGATGTGAATACATGCATTTAGAATAGATGTAAACACGTGCATCTAGATTAGATGTATACACCTGCATTTAGAATATATGTAAACACGTGCATTCAGATGAATTATATATAAATACATACATGTATATAGATTAGATGTTAAAAATGTATCAGGTTTAGATGTAAACACATGTATTGTCGCTGTGAATGCTATGCATATCGTTTTGTTACTATTGGCGACCGTCCAGATTCTTTACAAGGATAGTCACCCTTTGTTATCAGTCTATCTGTACGCGTCATATGTCCCCTACCAATGGCATGTGCAGTCTGTCTGTGACGCCGAGTTTCCTTTCCTGTATAACATAGTCTTGACCGTCTTCTCAATCTCATCAATCGATCCTTTCCTTCCATTCATTCAGGTATGTCCACCGTATCGGACGTACCGGCCGTGTCGGTAACCTGGGTGTCGCCACCTCTCTCTTCACCGAGAAGAACCGCAACATCGCAGGCCGCCTAGTCGAGCTACTCAGCGAAGCCAACCAGGAAGTACCCACATGGATGGAACAGATGGCCCGAGGCTCGGGCCGCAGCTACGGAGGGGGTCGTGGCGGTCGATCCACCAACAAGGATTTCCGATCGGACTTTGACAATTCCAGCCGTAACACCGGTGGAGGGGGTGGTCGCTCGGGTGGGGGTGGCGGCCGCTCGGGTGGTGGTAACAAGGGCAACTTCGGGGGGGGTGGTGACCCCTGGGGCTCGGGTGGTGGCTCGTATGGCGGCAACTACGGTGGTGGAGGGTCTGACCAGTGGTGGTAGGAGGCCGGTCTTGGCTGAGTGTTGCCGTGTAAATTAGAAATTAGGTGGTTGGGAGATATTGGCCTAGAAGCGAGGCAGGTGGTTGTATGGGGGTTTTATGAAGCCTTTAATCGGTGGCTGGTTAGGTCTAGAACCTACAGACGCTATACTTCTACTGCCTGTGGTGTGGGTTGTATGGTGGTGTGCTTTTGTCACGCTGAAGTATTATATCTTCTAAATACACACCCCCGGCCTTCGTTGGGATCCACGGCATCCCGGAACATCATGTTCCGTTCTTTATATTATGTACACAGGGTCTGTGAACCAACGTGCACGTCAGTCTATCTCTGGATTGGCATGGTGCATGTTTGTATGGTGGTATGGACCTCATTTTACACACACCTCTGTTTCATACTGTAAGACGAAACGGTCGCGTATTTGGAGAGGTTTGTGCTATATATTAAATCAGATCACAACTATGAAACTCCGAACCGATGAGCCGCAACTACAATAAGCATCACGACTGTGATCAACGAAATCCGTGTTACGTATCTTGACGATCGCCTTTGCAAACGTAGAGAGTGTCTTGTGGACCATGACACCGACAATCTATGCAGAGCGAAGGAGAGAAGTCGTAATATTGAATTTGGTCTTTTGGGCGCAGTTTCTCAGTTTGGGAGGATCCATTACAGTTCTCATTGGCATGTCATGACAATCGAAATGGACACTCGCAACGGGGATGGGCATACTGAGGTTGCCAGGATTAGAAACTGAGAGGGGAGCACCGTTTGTACACATGCATACATATGCGCGCTAGTGCAGTCGCACAAGGGCACGCACGGTGGTTCCTACAGGTGGTTTTGGATTGGGAAGCAAATATTAATAGATTAGGCTCGGATATCAGCACAGTCCATCGGATAGGCTAGAAGAATTTTCGCAGCGATACTAGACTCGACGCGGAGATTAAGCGCTGAATTGAATAAATTGTAAACTGAATCTGTACACGGTTTGTGGTATCGTTTGGTGTATGTATATTGGGTTAGACATGATCGGAACTGTATCCATGCTGTGCTTATTATTGCAAGAGAAGTGGATAATGGGCATGGTTGTATAATCAATGTCGTTTTTTTTGTAGCCTTGTTCGAGTGTTTCTGTCTAGGTTAGTTATGTAACTCGAGTTCAGATACAACTAGCTACGATGGAAAGTTTCTAGAACGATTGTAGCACTCGTCGCGATTGCACATAAAGTACAGCACAGTATAATTTCACCGAATAGGGAACAATGTACAAAGTTTGTACCAAAGTGAGTAGTAAAGTTTTAGAATGACGCAATTACGAGGTATTTATCGCTAGTGCTGTGAAAAGCTATTTCAATCAGAAGAATAGGCATAAGCTAATTATTGTGTGCTTCTGAGAGTGGGTTGTATGTGTGTGGGTCATATGAAAGACAAGTAAAAAGATAAATAAGCAAGCTTACCGGAGGAATGACTTTTTGACTCCATCAAAGAGCATAAGTTTGGAACGGCTGGTTTGTAATAATTGATTTAGTCTGATTTGTATCGCTTGATAAGTTTATTGTGCTGAATGCGTTTGTGTTAACAAGCCTGCTACCAATCGATACATGCAATGAGTTTTAGCCGTTTTTAACTATATTTTCTCGTCACTTGCTGCGTCGTTCAAGTGCTCTGCGAAACACAATGAGGCATTCGTGCCACCGAATCCGAACGAATTGGACAGTACGGCACGCACTGCTCTCTCTTTCGGCTGACCTGCAACCAGGTCGAGGTTGTACTTGGCAATCTCGGGGTCCACTGTCTCCAGATTTAGGGTTTGGGGTATTTTGCCCTGTAGATGGGAGAAATGCCCTAGAGTTAGATTGAAAGTCAGTACAATCACGTGTCGTCTTTGTGTGGGTACGTTTTCACTTCCCGTTCTTGGAACAATAGCATTCCTGTTCGAATGCAAGAACCAATTTTAATTGTTGTTTCGAAAACCACTGGATGAGAAGCAAGTATAGGCCATGTACAGCGTAGTTCACTCCCTGTATTATATCGAAAGACTGTATAGTACATGTTGTACAATTGTATATTACATGTTATCGAAAAATTGTATAGTATATGCAAACACAGACACGAGGCACTGTTGCATGTGAAAAAACAGATTACCAGACACGAACATACACATACCATTGTAGTGCATGTATTTAGTATGCTACTGGATATAGGTAATTGGAAAATACACAAGTGACGCGAAGCCATAACGATATCCATTTATTCGCGCAGACTACAGACTCAGACAATGATCGAAAGGAAGCTCTACAAATGTATAGCCGAACTATAGCCAGGCCGTACTTCGGCAGTCACGTGCTATATATATATATATATATTATAAATATATATACATGTATATGTACATACACACACAAATATATATATATATATATATACATATATAGATATATAGATATATAGATATAGATATATATATATATGCATTTATATATATATATATATATATATATATATATATATATATATATATATATATATATGTATCTTGTAATAATGACAGGGGCGAAGAACGCTCTTGCACTAGACATTGAATTGGGTATGTATGGTGCACGACAGAGCCGCACTCAACTCAAACGATGAAATATATATATACTATATATTACGATGCATATTTTTATAGTAAAATAAATACCACCAGCACATATTTTCGAGTTGCGTCTATATAGCGCATTCTCAGACGATCTAGGCCAGCGTTACACTGATCGTGCGTGAAACATCGACATTTTTCATCATTGTAGTCACCATTGCCAAGCATATGAGAAAGCAAGAATAGTACATCAACATGCCAATTACATCTACGACAACACAAAAGATATAGAAGCGCGTGCAAGATTACATTTTCTATGCTTAGAACGGCGAATATACTCTCGACCGCACCCGCGGCTCCCAGCAGATGACCTGTTGCGCCCTGTCGGGTTCGGAAGATTTGTATAGAGAACAATGATACGATATCAGTATGGGACACTATTTGATCTACAAATTGTGATAGATCCATCGTAACCAAACGAATGCGCTACAGGGAAGGACATCCGCGCAGGTCGGTGTGTGTAGACGAGAGTAGCGCGCCAAAGTAAAACTCATTTGTTTACGCTTTCATGACGTAAGCACACACACGCACAGGCTACAGCTACCAATTTAATAGCAAGCAAAGTGTTTGATGTCTACTCCGACCAACTAATTATATCTACCTAGGTGGTAAGTACAGAAGCAATGCTACGCATCGGTACACTAGGACACTCTCAGAAGTGAACAACGATTCAGATCTCAAGTGCCACTGTTTTCGCCACTGTAATGGGTACATTCATGCGCTTGTGCATAGCGACAGGTATATATATATGTATATATATATATGTGTGTGTGTGGGTGCGTGTATATATATTCGCGTATGAGTGGACTCCTGTGCGTGGCTACCCACTTAGCTGTCGCGAGGCGAGCAAAGATGTACTCAAGTGTTCACAAAGATGGATACATCGCGAAGAAAGACCATAACTGTGCACATACTCCTAGATCGAATTGTATGATCTAGTTGTTTCGCACGAAGAACAACAGATATACTGACTGTTTACTAGAATATACTACAACATTACTACTTATTCTAACAAACATACCTTTGTGGACGATACAGATATGTTCGGAGCATGGTCCCCAAAAACAGAACTGATAGCCATCGCCTCGAGGGTATCACCTGGGTAGATACGGACACACAGAAGCAAATATCTCATTTAACATTTATTGTGGATTACCGAAAGACCCTCAATCTACCATGGATCTTTGGAATACCGCCCAGAAACGAATTGAAGAGAGGAAGAAATGAAGATTACGTGTTCACAGGCGTCAAATCGAGTTGATATTGAACCTATAACACCACGCTAGCCGTATCTAAGGTTTTATACCCGAGTGTACTCCTTATTGATCTCTTGCTACACATGTCAGAGAGGACGGTATTTATAAGAAACTGACCTCGAACAAAATAGAGCGACATACGAATCTTTCCCATATAGACTTCAAGTGGCTGTCTTTTGCTAACGGATCGAACTGCCAGACGTAGGCCATTGATCATGTTTATGCACAACCCACAGGTGACCGTTCCAATCCGCCACACTACAGCTCTTACGCACACACACACGCGTATGAGCTCTCTGTCCTCTCACACACCCATAGGTGTCGATAGACATGCACCACACCACAGCCATTTACACACTCGTAGACACGTGGGAGTCTCTTTCGTTGATACATAGATGTTGACACATATGCATCACCAGGCAGCTATTACGCCCTAATTCACTCGTATAAGCCCTCTCCGCTAATCCATATATGTCGATACACATGCATCACAAGACAGCCATTTACGCACTCGTTCACGCGTATGAACCCCCTCCACATACCCATAGGTGTCGACGTCGCATGTGCGTTGATATAGTCAAACTGATCCTTCCTTAGCCCACTCATGCGTATGGCCAGTTCCATAGACGTCTTCGCACCGGTGGCTTCAGGTGAGGGTGCTGTCAAGTGATGGGCATCTCCACTGGATCCGTACCCTCGCATCTCTGCGTATATCTTGGCACCCCTTTGGATGGCGTGTTCTCGCTCTTCGAGTACCATTATACCTGAGCGTAAACGCGCAAGTGTGTGGATTGAGTTTTAGTTTTGTAGGATGCCCATGGAGTGCACAGAATTGTGGACGTGCACATGTAGCATGTGGGTGAGAGATTGTAAGATGACCATAGAGAATTCGAATACCGTTCTAAATGAGAGTGTACCTGGGTATCTGGATCACGATAGGGTACGAATAGAGAGAATGAGTATCGTTCCAACCAAACGCGTACAAAATAAATGAATAAGAATTTGCCAGATGCCAAAGTGAATTTGTTTCTTTATCGAGCCTGTGCATAAATACGTGGATGAGCATTCGTAAAATTAATAAACCTTGGACCCTCAAATAAATCACCGCGAATTTGCATGCCTCGGATTGAGTCTATGGAGATACCAACACTCCCAACTGTCAAATATAGGTCGTCTAGGTTGACATCCATCCACCCTCCACCTACTACGTACTAGCCGGAGTAACTTGTGCTATTGCGGAAAAATCAACATGTAACGATTGCCACTTGATCCTTTTATATGAACCAGTGCACAACGTATCGCCCTAGACATGTCTATACCCATTCCCAAAGCAAATTTGTACACACATAAACTCTCGGCAATCGATGTGTATTTGGAGGGCAAGCACCAAGATAAACAAGGCAAGTAAATGCACACATTTGTTGTTATACGGGCAGAGACCCTATTCGTGCTGTCGCGCTTAGCAATATTTGCATACAGTCATTTGTTTCCATTGAAGTGTCCCTGTGAATCGTTTCATATGTACAAAAACATATTGTCATGTGCACACATAACTTAATGTACGCACAAATAGTTTAGTACATATCTATACATATAACTGTATAGCATGCCACACCTGCACATTTGCCGATTAACAACATCACTACTGCCCACGGTGAAGGGCCGACCGGCCTGTTCTGGTTGCTTGTTGCAGTTCGAAGTATGCACGCATTCATATGTATTTCTTTAAGTATGTGTACGCATATATTTATTATTATATGAAGCCGCTGTGTATTTTTTACGCAAGTAAACATTTCTACATATACATATCCATATCCATATCCATATCCATATCCATATACATATACATATACATACAAAAACATATCTATCTATATATATATATATATATATATTCATATGACATGTCACATTGTTGCCTTCTCCTAGGATAGACCCATTCCTGCCCGCACTAAAGAACCGGGTGGCTTGTTCTGGCTGTTCGTTATATTTGTAGCCTGTATACATCTATTTTTTGTGATATAATGCCATTGATTACTAAGTGTGTACACATAAACTATCAATATGCGACGACGCAGTATATTTCTACGCATATACACACATATATTTTCATACGACATGCCACACCTGCCCCTTCGCCGATGACGAACCCATCCCTGCCCGCACTGAAGGGCCGGCTGGCTTGTTCTGGTTGGTCGTTGTACTTCGTAGAGAGTGCCTTGATCCGTGCGAAACCTGCAACACTCACGGCTGATACACACGACTCCACACCTCCTGCAACCATCACATCTGCATTTCCGTTCTTGATGTGCTGAGGGGCGGGTAGTGTGGAGGATGGATATACGTATATGAATATGGGTATATGTATATGAATATGGGTATGACAAGTGTCTATACATATAGGTAACGATAGGCCCTTAGGTGCTATATATATATATATATATATATATATATATATATATATATATATATATATATATATATATATATGTGTAGTGTAGTAGTGTAGT
>NW_014040312.1:43023-48879 GCF_001186125.1 Sphaeroforma arctica JP610 | reverse complement strand
CTTAATGTATANATTATATATATATATATATAATATATTATATATAATATATATATATATATATATTAATATTATAATATATAATATATAATTANATACATATGTGTGGATAGTTTGGGTCGTATCAACTGATCATCAAATAATAGTAACGATTAGCCTGCAAATCCGATAGCTATGTATGAAATCCGCAAACCTACTCTCGATTGACTCAGCAGTGATAGATAATAGTCACGTGTGCAAGTAAATCGGTAGCCATCCAACATGTACCCACTATAAGGAGGTATTCCTGAGCTCGAACAGGCACTCAGATACATAAATGTGGTTGGATTTGAGGCTACAGAAACACCAGAAAGTACTATGCCATAGAATCGCCGAAGCATAAGTATGAGCTGTTGGAAGAGGTGCGACTGAGCGGAGTGTAGCGTGCAGGCCCAGCGGAAAAGATAGCAGTGACTGATGCGATAGGAAAGTTACTTTCAAAGATGATATCGCCGATACTATACACAACCGTCACACACGCCACAGAAGCTGCGAGACGAGGTCTTCTCTAGCCATGGCACTACGTGTCCGACAGCAAGCTGCAATAGATTCCTCACAGGTACCAACTGACGCATTGCTATCAAACTAATACACACAGAATTTACGTAAAATACCTTACCTTGCGAATGGACACCCTGAAAAAACGTTTACGCCACTGACAAGATGCGTAAACTTTTATACGTCTTACAAGGAATTTATCACCGATACTGTGCACACCTATTCGCACACCCCGTAAACGCTGCGTGGTCAGATCATCTCACGTCATAGTGAAAGGATGTGTGTCCGGGAACTATGTACACCAGAGCTCTCCTGGCATCACAACAGCTACTCTCAGCATCGCAAACACGCTAATCCATACAGCAATCACCAAACGAATACACCCCCAGCGGACTACTCCCTGCCCCACTACTTCCTTCACGATCCATGCGACGTAGTCGAGTCAATGGCATACATGCCTTCTTTGCAAAATTCAAGAACAAAAAGTTCCGATACCACTTACGAAGAAGGCATCGCCTATACTGTGCGCCCCCGTGGCACACGCGGTAGAGGCTGCGTGGTTGGGTCCTTTGAGACCATAGCGCATGGACACATGCCCCGCGGCTATGTTGACCAGTATTCTGGGTACAAAGAAGGGGCTGACACGCCTGAAACCCTCGTTGCGCAGGCTGTTGGTGGTTTCGGCTATTTCAGACAGGCCCACTATGCCCACGCCTGCAAGTAGCGGTTGTGTGTGTTGGTGGTGGGTATGTATGTGAGGTGTGTCTGGTATCTCGGTCCGTTGATACACTACTGAGAGGGCATCCGCGCCCCTACCGTTGACTAGGTGTCCATCGCTGCGGTAAGTGGTTCGGTAAGCAGTAACATCGTATGTACACCAAACGCCTGGGCAAGACAATCAGCATAGTTCGTATACATGCTAGAGTTGCATCATAGTATCTTCATAGACAGTCTGTTGCCACGCTCTGATTGGTATTCTTTCATCCGCAAATAACTTTTGAACCACTCGCACTGTCACATATGTACATAAACATCGATTTAATTCCGTATATAAGAGTCACTGCTATATAGACAGTTAAACAAAATTGCTAACAAAACTTTCGTTATCTACATTCAATATAACTTTCGTTATCTAAATTCAACACAACTCTCGTTATCTACATTCAATATAGTTTCGTTATCTACATTCGATATAACTTTCGCTATCTACATTCAATATATCTTTATTATCTACATTCAATATAACTTTCGATAGCGCACCTGAACATGGCGTACACCTTACACCATTCACCCCGCACGCGCTTTGGCGTCCCTCAAGTACACTGACTATACAACACGAACGCAACGCGTCAACCACCCGATACATTCCTAGGCCAATCCCAAACAACCGCAACACTCCGATTCAATTCAGGCCCAACCCCCTTTTCTAAGACATCTCAAACGTTCACAGTAACTACACAACGGCAGAAAAACTACTTATCACATACCTATATCCACGCCCGTCCGTACTTGCTCAGTCTCTGTCTCGGGTGTCCACTTGGCATCCTTTAGGGCTTCGTCTGCGGCAGCTAGTGCATATACCGCAAATGGGGGTATCCTACGCGACTCCCCGGTCTTCAGGTGATCGTTGGGGCGGAATTGGTGGGCCTCTTCTCCGTGGGGGACGATAGCACCTGCAAAGTCATAGCACGCGCGGATCATGGATGACAGGACCAGACTGTACGCAATGCGAAGAGTGTGAATCGGGGTTTTTTTGGGGGGATTGTTTTTGGCGAAACTGGTGCGGCTCTTCTCCGTGGGAAATTATCGCACCTCTACTATGCGAGGTTAAAGCACGCGGGGGCTGTGTGTATCAATGTACTAGATTGTGTACTATTGTACTATGCTAGTATATGAAATTAATAGATTTTGCGTGATTGTACTAAATGGTTTACGCATGTACTGGGCTACTGGATATGTATGCACCTGCCACTAAAGTGACTGGTGCAAACAACTGTTATGTCGTAGTCTTCAGGTGGTCGTGTGAGCGGAACTGGTAGCGACTTGAGGAACGGAAGCTCTTGCACGAGGTCAAAGCGCATGTCGATTGTGTATGGTTGCACTAGACTGTGTACTATTGTACTATATTGCTGGATGTGTATACATACGTAATCGAAATTGGTATTGCGAATAGTTCTCCGACGCTGGATTAATAGGCATGCGCGATCCAGTGTGTGTACAAAAACCACGCAACGCGTACTGTGGTGTTCAGTATTGGCTTGACCATTCGGTCCGGCATATAGAACTGACACACTAGGCAACTCTTACAACGATCGATTTGATGAGACTTAAATGTCTCGGAGACATCTACTATACGTTTGAACCCTTTCTATAAACTAAATCAAATTCTGGCTCGCAGATATAACCTATACGTTCACTTGCCTGGTAGTCATGTGCTATCACAATGAATTTACTTGGCAAACGTAATACTGACATCTACAGATCACGGGCCTCCCTATAGAACTAGTTGCACATGTTCGTGGCGAGGCGATACCGTACCACAAGTACAAGACCAGCTATACCATGTGCCAAGGGGGTTCGAACAGCGTCGATACGTATACAGTGCTACAACATAGGCCAAGAAGCCACACCTAGTTTATGCTCGCCTATAAATACATATACATACAGCCATAGACACTGAGATACGCAATCGCAGGCCGACAAGTAGGTAAGATCTTTGTAATACGTTGTCTCTGTGCAAGTCACCCTATTTTACCTATATTCGTGGGAAGCGTAGAAAACGTATTGCTGTCATCGTCCTCAAGCACGTGCACGCCAGATTGACCAGCCAACAACCGCTCCCATGTGGCCTGGTAGGTATGGGAGCAGAAGCAAACTATTGATGAGATTTGCTGCACGAAACCAGGCTAGCCCAGTAGTACCACACGTCATCTACAAGAAGTGATAGCCCTAGGCCACAATATACCAGGGTCACAACACAATCGCGCAGAACATGGAAGCACGTCTACAACACGAAAGTGTTTAAACTTAACTACACGAGAGCCACCAAACAACAAACACGGACGTGACACACAAATCACACATTAACTTCACTCAACTGTGAAACTTGAAACCAAAATAAGGATCACAAAACAGACACATTTCGCAAGTGTCACCTCTACACCCATAGTCAACGGTATGATCAAACCCAGGCCAGTCATCACTATACGACAATACGATAAGGGAAGAAATGTATGGGACATGACACCACCTCTACTAGCATTTGCTGTAGTGTGTGTTCAGCACTCTTTGCTAATCACCACACAGTAATCACAAACGTGATATTCACAGAGATGAGAGCCACTAAGCAATCAGACCGTCAAACTATACCGGCAGACACGCGTAGATATCACTGACACGAAAGAAATAGACTTGCACCACCACAGGGTCACAAAACAATCATATAGCACTTAGATGTGAACCACAAATCACCCGTGTGGGCCATACACGAAAGTGACAAGACCACATGAAAGTCGCCAAACCTTTACAGAAAAGTGAACACGAGAAATCACCTGTACACCCACGGCCAATGGCGTGATCAACCCCAGGCCAGTCACCACCACGCGACGATGCGGTAGGGGTGGGGGTGGGTCTGATGTTGTACCGCCATTGTTAGTACAGGCTGTTGTGTGTGTCCGTTGACTGAATCTGAATACACCACGACAACTCTGTGACTTCGACAAACTCGTTATAGCACTGTTGTATGAATGTGAAGGCTCCTGCCTATTATTGTTAGAGTATGTATAGTATGTATTCGTATGTGTTTGTGTACAGAGATGTGCGTGTATGATCCTGTAACTCGATCTGAGAGCCATTGATAAACTGCTTGTTATATTGAGTTGTCTAGGACCTACCCGGGCCGTGTTGATCTTGGAGCTGCAACGAAGCATGGTCGTATTTATGTGATATACAACTACGTTTCAGTATATGCAGCTTGATATACGTTGGTTTTACAGGTATGTTGTGTTTGTGAGATACTTGGCTATGGTTCGGTACAAATAGATTCATATACGATCGCTATAGCTATGCTGTGTTGTAATATACCTGTTTCCGAACACGTACAATGATATACATATGTTGGGTTTACACACAACAAGAGGTGAGCCTTGTCATATGCTTGAATTGAATACTCAGCAAACCTTTGTAAAGCACCATATGTATATATGTATAAATGAATTACCAGTATGTTTACGCTACTCTGCTATAGCCTATATTATATAGGTCATCGAAATAGATCAAAAATACATAAATATATATTTACACACACAACTATGTATGGTATACAACCGCCAAAACAAATGTCAGCCAAATTTGGCATCATAGCGTCGGTACTGTCAACTTGTCGTCAAGTGTCAGGCGGTATTTACTTAAAAATAGTACGGTATGTAGTCTGTTTCTCGGTACTCGGTTCGGTAGGGTAGTCGGTAGACTGTAGTCGGTAGGCCAGTAGCTATTTAGTAACTGTGGTAAATGCACACAATGTGAAAACCGGAAACCCAAGGTACGCAAATTCGGCAAACCGGAAACCCAAGGTACGCAAATTCGGCAACAATAGATGCAAATAAACTTGGGTTGTTTTTTTGCCGTAGAAACTTGATTTAAATAAGGCCCCAATGAGATCAGACTTCAGAGGTGTCAATGTCAGTGGAATTTCTGGCGGGCGGAACGATCAATGACATGATCACAAACATTCGAACTTTCAAAGTGAAGAGTTGCTCGTGCGATACTCGTAGTTGTTCGCATACATAACGCGTGTATTTAAAGAATTTATTCGGAAATAAACACGTATGTGCTTATTTTAAAGACAGAGTATATTTGGCTTGTATATCATAGTTAGTCCGAACGTATAATTAAGTTCAATTGCGCACTTCCTGTTTGACGAGGGCGCGCATTCAATAGCACACATGAGTTCAAAGCTTCAACTCGCTGGTGCCTTTTTGTAGTCTCTGACATACATACATATAAAAATACCAAATATAACGATCATGGCGGACGTCAATGCGACTGTCGCAGCAATCGACGAGATGGTTCGTGATAGTATTAATGCCACTGTGGCCGCTCTGAACGAGACACTCGATCCTAATATGATGACCGTCGGCAACATTACCTACAATATTACAAACTACAACGAGGAACAAGTAAGTGTCGGTGTGAAATCGCAGCTCTATGTATAGATGAGCATCATAAAATCACTGCATAAGAACATAAAAATTATGAACATATGTATGTAAAAACAACCAAATAACGCGTACACACACACACACAAACACACACGCACGT
>NW_014040312.1:41134-43003 GCF_001186125.1 Sphaeroforma arctica JP610 | reverse complement strand
CAAATAATTACTACACACACACACACACACACACACACACATATATATATATATATACATAAATATATATATATATAGATCTAAATTTATATTTATATCTATATAAATATCTATGTATGTGATTGTATATATTTGTATAGATATATAATCCTATATGTGTATATGTGACAATATATATATATATATATATATGCATTATGACTATATTTATGTGCTCAAACACATACCTGTATCTTTTCGGGTATTTTGTCTATACGCACACATGTGAAGGCCGAATGTATATATGTCAATGTATATGAAAGCTATGACACGAATATTCCGTGTTAATATGCATATGGATGTAAAACCACTCCTCAAGTGTGCTCTAGGTCCTTTTGTACGCGTGTACGCGACTCAAAATACTTATCTACTTTGATAGGTACTTTTCAGAAACACTGCTTGTGAAGGAATATACACCTGTTAGAAATGTTATCGTAAAGGAATATAAACTTGCCATGACTGCTTAGTACATAAATATCTATGTGTGCAGTAGATGGTCATAAAGATAGATGGTTATGTACATTGAAAATCTATTGTGTATATTGAAATGCGCACTCGAATCTAGGAAATACGGTGTTTCTAGCTTCTCCGTACCCGGATCCTGATTTCGCATAAATAATATAATTGATACGGATGTGACAGGCATCCATTCTCGAATTTTTGTGCACGTGCCAATATACATACACCACCCATTGCGTGCCTCTAACAATTGTCATTTAAATCAACTTCCTTATTCGTTATCGCTCGTACGCAGATACGTCGCCTCAAAGTCAAACAGGAAGTACTGGCGTTCCGTAAAGAACACGAAGGCCACGACTCCATGCACGCAGAGATGTTCTTTATAATCATGCTGGTGACAATCGGTGCACAGTTTTTACTGATGCTGTGGAAGAAACACAACGAGAAATCATACAAGAGGTATATGAGGAGTGTTTGTTCAGAATCTTCGTATAGGCAAAAACATACGAGTGTTCAGATTATATGTAGGATGTAACAGTGAGGCGTAGATAAGTATATAAGCGGGTGTTAGTCGGTTTAGTGAAAAATAATATTCTAGTTTATTCATTTAGTTCGTTTTGATCTAATGCAATATCTATATGTTACCTGTAATCTGGAGTGGCAGTATCAACAGTCGGAAGCGCACATACGCGATGAAAGTAACATTTGGAACCCCCGGACCACCGTACCCTACTCTCGTCCAAATCATATATTTGTGCCATACGTTAAATAACCGTATACTTATACTTCAGGTAAACACGCTTCACCACTTCTTATATCTTCACGACATAATTTCAATTCATCTATCGGGCCCTCCGGTAGATTTATCTTGTATATGTATATACTTCATAGAGTAACACTCCCTTTTGTTGTCAACTTCAGGTATACTCTCTTCGCCATGTGGGTAGTGCCCGTGTGGTTCAGTATCAGGAACAGTCTGAACCAGATGCTGACGGTGTGGACCATATTCAGTATCCTCACTGGTTGGATCTCCTTCAAGGCGACACGCAAGCCATTGCACTCGCGTACACCGAAGTTGGTGTACAACTACTTTCTTATGATGTATAAGCTCTGCTATGGCGTGGGCTTGGCTGGGTATATACTGTTCATGCTCATATTGTTTGGTGGGGGTGCGGCGATGAATAGAGATGTCAAGGCACGCCAGTACGCCATGGAGGTCGTAACTACCATGCTCTTCTATGGACTGTACTATGGCTGTTTGCTAAGAGATTTTGCGGAGATTTGTGCAGAATCAATGGGCAATAGTATCGGGGTATGTATTGTATGGATTTCGACCATCGTTCAATGTTCGCGGCATTCATGAGCTGATAT
>NW_014040312.1:35681-37646 GCF_001186125.1 Sphaeroforma arctica JP610 | reverse complement strand
GACAGCTTGTGTCGACCATTATTTCCAGCAAACAGTACAGATTCGATAAGAAAAGAACTTCGATGCACCCCTCTCTGAGTTTAGAGTATGGCTGTGGAGTGGGCGATGTCGCGCTACTCTGTACCTTTCCATTGTCTTTTCGATTTGCGCAAGTACATGCTGAGAAGACGTTGAACCTCACACCACAAATGGATCCGTCCTATAACAGCTAAAAGAGGGGAGAGCCCATAATTACCTGAATTCAGTTTCTGCGACACAATGTCATAGCGCTAGTTTCAAATTACACCATCCCGGTACTCATTCCGTTACATAGTGTAAAGGGCGATAATCGCGCAAGCACGGACTCTATGCAGCTCTCCGAGGCGATTGCAGAACGACTTGGAGGGATATCATCTACAAAGCATTAGTGTTATTCATGCCTGACGAACATAATAATGGTACCCTGGCGGGATCAGCCACTCCCGTTAATGGTTTAAGATTCCATGTTGCTACAGTTGTATACTCTTTTTAAACGCATGTTGCTTTTATATAAGATATTTGTTAAAGGTACACTAAGTACAGTTTGGTAATTTGCTATATGCACAATTATAAACGTGCATCAAGACACGCATTCTAATATGGATGATAGATGTATCAGTGCTTCAAACAAGTATACGACAAATTGTCGTACAATACGGTACTGCGCTGGATAGTGGATACAGAAGCGACCTCGAATTCTGAAACTTTCTAATTTTGAATAGCTGTGGGTTCCTTTGGAAATCGATCTGCACATCTTACATAGACCATTGCAGTAGGGTTTCCTTTATTTATAGTGCAAGGAGAATTAACGACAATACTCGCCGGGCCATTGCAGGGTTAGAACAGACCTGCGGCCGATGAGGAACTCTCAGAAAAAGACGATAAGCAGATCTGCTGACGAATGTATTTGAATATGCGTTGTATCGTGGAAGCATAGCCTCCTATCTTTATAGGAGGCTATGGTGGAAGTTTCTGGTTCTTTTTTTGGGTCAGATATAGAGTGCTTTACAATTCAGAATACTTTACTATTGTGAGTCGAAAGTGAGACCGGGAGGCGAGTTGGGCAAATTGTTGCACCCGTGCTTAGCACGGATACCCAGTCGAAATAGTTGCTTTAGTAGTCACCCTTGACATTCATTCCACAATACACAGCGAAATGTGGTGTGGGTTAGCATAGGCTGACCCATTCATATGGACAATGTATTCGGACATAACCTACTGTCTATTTTAGAAGAAGGCTATGATTCGGAACGTATGTATCATAGCCTCCTACATGTTGATTGTTCAAGGGGCTAAGGACATAAATACAAACATACAATCTTTTTTAAACCCTACATTCTTGGATATGAATTATGAAGGAACCTAAGATTAGAGTTCATAGAGGACTCATTCCGAACTTCTATACTGTATAAATACAAGTTTCGGCTAAATAAATAATAATAAATAATTTTCAGCGACACGCGCCTGTGCATCATTAGCTGGCCAAGTTTTAAATACACGCAATATAATATTAAAACAGTATATACACATAGTTAAGGCGAATTAACCATAAAGCCTTCTGATGCATATCTTCGATCGATGGGCACTAGTTGATGTACAGTTCCCGAGAATGCGCTTGTTAGCTTGACTACACCTAAATTAAGTATCTCTGGAGGTTCAGTCCGAGATGAGCAGCGCATCGAGTAACGCTGAGAGTAGTTGCAACGTTTGTGAGGATGATACCGAATGTGTCTGTCCTTGCAGGCAGCGCAGTTACTGCAGTGTTGCTTGTCAGGTATGTATCAGGCATACTAATGAGCTATCAACTGTACATATTTTTAAACTGAATACAACTTCGTAGAGTTGTACAAACAGGAGAATATTTTGTCAACTTATGTCTAATCCTTGTTTGCATTTCTGTTCTTATCGTTACATTCTCAGAAACAATAATTTTTACATAGCAACAAT
>NW_014040312.1:12120-14448 GCF_001186125.1 Sphaeroforma arctica JP610 | reverse complement strand
GTATATAACAGTTATTGACATAACATTTTTAGATAGTTACTATAATAGATTCTAACATTACATTGAATTTGACAACAATACTCATTTCGAGATTATATAAAGAATAAACATTCAGACATTCAAATGATTAGATAGACCATGCAAACATAGGATGATATAGTAATTGATACAGTTAGTATAATTGATACAGTCATAATCATACATGATACAAGTTATTCAGAAATGCTCTCCCATCAGAGTGTAATTCACGATACATACAGATAAAATACAACCTAGCAAATCACAAATATAAGAATATATCTAAGGACAGAATGGCATAATGTATAGAGCGCTTAATAGATAAATGATAATGATACCATAGTATCATATGTTATACTTCACATTGAATGTCTTCGACGAAGGCATATACAGTAATATTATAAAACATGTCATAGACGAATGCGTATATAAACTTGTTAACATGAAACATCAATACAAATAAATATCAGGACTATGATGGTAAGCTTTATGATATATATATATATATATATATATACTTAGCGTACGACACATAAGAGTTAGATTAGGCGACAATCATACTATACTCGGCACAGATCTGGGATAGTACTGTTTAGATTTCAATTCATAATACAGGATACTATACAATACACGATGTTACTTATTTATATGGGTAACCATTACCTTCACATGGCGGGCTGTCCACCCACGCACACTTATCCACAATTACCAATCCACAATAAAGGACCAATATTCATCATATACAGCTAAACTAAATAATGAACACATACGCAGAGTTATATCACGAACATATACTGGCAAACGTCGCCTGCACGTAAAATCATGCACCATTTTGGTAACTGATGGAAGACATTTTCATAAATACAACAAGAAGAAAAGGAGAAAATAGGACAAGACAACCCAAATATCTATTACAAAAAATCATGAACGGTATTTACAATATGTTGTTTTATATATAATTGGTATGAAAAATAGCTGTTGTAGTTGTATTTATTTACATTTTGGTCCGTTAGACTAAACACAAATTTAGATAATCCGATATTTTGGAGACGAAAATAGGAAAATCTGATAAATAATAGGAAACACGTAAATCCCAAAAATGTCAATTTTAGGACTATGCATATATAGATAAATACACTTATGTATCTATAAGGCTATATATTTACATAAACATAGCCTCTATTGATAGCTATTTTTACACGCGTTACAGATACAACGATTACGTTTACGATATCGAAGGTACTATGCGTCATGGTAAACCCGATAGTTGTTCGAAAACGTCGTTAAGTATTTTAACTTAAGGGTCAGGCTCGTTCGTAGTATGCCCAATCGGATTTCGAGTTATTTATAGAGGGATCTGGCAAGTTTACAACATTCATTTGAAAAATGAGACAAAATCGCCGAGGAACGAACAATTACGAGGTTCAGAGACATCAAAATACTTACAAGGTGATAGGCTTCTTGTTGGTTACATGGCGGGAAGTCCGCCTACGCACAGTTGCCAACAGTATTGTGGAAGACACGCTTGAGAAATGCACGTAAGCACACACTCACCACAGAGCATTATAGTATTCTATATAGAATATACTACAGTTATAATCTCATATAGATATAAACGTATTAGATATAAACGTTAAAACATGCATTCCGTTACCCTACTATTGTGTATTGTACTACAAACACACGCATTGTATATGTGAAACAAGTTAACAAAACGTTAAGTTTACCGCACACATGCGAAACAGGCCGAACAGTTGTGACAAATATAGCAACTAGTATGTACGTTGTCCATACAGCCAGGGGCATAGACCATATTTCCAATCCCAAATTAGTTATGCACAATTACACATATATTTTGGAATAATTGATTTTTGGTTATATGTATTATAGCTAATCACATATTGATATATATAGAAAAGATTATTGATGAACATTTGGAAGATGAATAAGAAAATTGGAATATTTGACATAGGAATGGGTTATTCAACTAGATTTGGCACAAGATAATTGGTATCGAGTATATTAATTTTGGAACAACTTTCTAATTCCAATAGAAATACTAAAAGAGACCACGTAAATCCATAATTACTGGTTTTCAGAACTATATACACACACACACACACACACACATATATATATATATATATATATATATATATATATATATATATATATATATATATATATATATATATATATATATATATATATATATTATATATATATATATATATATATATATATATATATATATATATATATATATATACTATATTATATAGTATTATATTATATATACTATATAGTATA
>NW_014040312.1:5972-12100 GCF_001186125.1 Sphaeroforma arctica JP610 | reverse complement strand
TATATATATATATATATATATATATATATATATATATATATATATATGTATATATTATATATATATATATATATATATATATATATAAATATATATATATATATCTATAATTCTGTACATTTGTAAATATTTGATCAATATTCCAGTACGTTTTTATCAGTAAGATAAGTGAATGTACATTTAATGGCATTTCCATATTTTCAATGTACATTTAGAGACTTTGTTTATAAAATATAGTATATTAACACACGTACAAAAATACAAAGTTCCACACTTCCACTGCTGGATTACTATCAAGATGTTTTCAACTCAACTAACCCACACGTCATCCCACCGGATACAGCACCAACACTTCCATCGAATGCAGTTATTCATTCGGAGATGGTGTTGGATACAATGCTGCGCTATTCAAACAAGGATCCTGGACCGCATGGTATCCATATCCTTCTCCTTAAGGCCGCAGTAGAATGAAAAACTGAACGCCCGACTATGGGACGTCCTGACCCTGACAGCCCACTTATTAGCATTTTGGCTAAGGCATTCTCCGCCCTCTTAATGGCTGGTACATTCCCTAAACTGTTCTCTCAACTGTTCTCTCTTGACAGCCCATCCGAAGATAGAGAACACTGTTATTGTTTGCACGATTTCCGACCGATAATCTTAACACAGATTGTTCGACGCATTTTTGAGAAGTGCTTCCTACAACTGATAACAGAACACCCCGGATCAACTACCCATGTAACTCAAGCTCAATTTAAACCACGCTACTCCTGTCATACTTATGTCTTCGCAATGGAATCATAGACACAATTCTTCAATAATACTTTAATAGAATACTATTTGTTGGAGGCATGGTGATATTCTCGTGGTGATGGGAGTATAGCACAACATCGAAGATGTCCCCAGAGATTTTGTCACCGCGTGTACACGGTGTCTCTTTTTCTAGTACTATGAATCAAATTTCAGACAAAAAATCAATCAGAAATTGAACGTACCAGAAGATTTTCTACTACATAAGGGAGTACATCACAATTGGCCTGCTGTTATGATGAACAGTTTGGTTTATTTTACTTAGATATCGGACAGAGCATACGCATTCTATTATATATGCATGTGCAAGTTTGTGAATGTGCACATGGCTGTAATCACACGGGTACATATACATACGATTACAGTAATAATAGAAAATACAGTCTTGTTTACCGCACATCTATTCCCATAAAGTACAATAAGTACCATCTCTGGCTCTCATACGTAAGTGGTTCGTGTAATTAATATACATATCTTCACAAACTAGTTGTTATTTTGATAGATGGATAACCAAAACCTTCAAGTATTAGAGAATGTGGCTGTGTTATTCTGATAGCCATGATAGGTATATAACCTGATATCAAAAGTCTGTGGTAGATAATAAACCACAAAAATTGTCAGTACGCAATGTATGTCTATAATGAACAATACACGTTCTCTTACTTTAGATTTTAAAAAAAGCATACACATTCTATTATATTGAAGATGTTCCCAGAGGTTTTTGTTACCGCGTGTTCTCCGGGTCTCCCTTTCCAATACCATGAATCAAAATTTAAATTAATAATCGATCAGAAAGTGAACGGTGAGATAGTAGAGCACGATTGACCTGCCGAGATAGTAAAATTCGAGAGAAGGAGCAACATGACACGAAGTTCTAAATTTTAATATTCCAGTTGATCATTAGCGACGTCAATATTTCGAATCTACTTTCGGGTACTGCCGCAATAGTAGTCGACTAACGCATTCCAAAGAATGAGATTTTCTTCTATACAATATGTCAGATTGCAGAGCATCATTTGGATAATATATTCGGTAAAATTTGTGGGAAATTAGCTTTTACTCAAATTTGTACCACAAGTTAAGGGCTGTCCGCCGTGACATTGTAATACGCATAGCAAAAATTCTTTCTCTGCCGACCATCAGGTTGTAGCAATGTTACTAGAGTTAAAAGTTATACCACAGCGAAAAGTTCAATAATACTTAGAATAATATTCGTTGAAGGCATGGTGATATTCTCGTGATGATCTTGTGTCCCAATGTTAATATGGCTACTAAATATTATAGAGAGACAATTTTTTTCTTTATTAGGCGCTAGCAAATGATAGTCTCTGCAAGGCTTCACTTTTCGGGATTCTGTGCAATGCCCCTATTCGGAACGCCACGTGAAGATGTTCCGCTTACCTTGAATTTTGTTGTATACTATCAGTTCAACGATGACTGGATAGATAGTACAAGTTTTTCGGGAAAGGAAACCCCTATTATGGATATATTAGTAATACGAGTGTATTATGCAAGTGTTGACCCGCTTTAAACTTTTCTGAAAATCATCAGATTGCATGGATTCTTTGTCTGTCGTTGCCCCTAGATTGGCTTGAAGCTCTCCCATGACATGCCTGAGGGTTAAGGGTTGATAGCCAGCTGATATTTGTATTAGAAATGTCTCGAATTGTAGTTCGTTGTCGTAGCTTTGTGCTGCACAGTGCATAATCGTCTAGTATAAATATTAATTATGAAGCGCCCTAGCCATCACAATTCACTAATTGGGTCGATATTGTTGCCTTCGGGTGCTACGTACTAAAAATCAGTCGCTGGAAGACGTAGTTCGTTCTAGGTATTGTTTTATTCAAGTGTACTTTGATGTCGGTTAAATGTGAAAGTCTCGTTGGCCATGAATCTATTCTGACCAATCGGAAAACCAAAACGTACCAATTAACACATACACATGAGAACAAAAGCCGCTTTCACGAAATCCTTTAAAAAATGAAGAGAAAGAGTGTAGCTACACCGTCATTTAAATATCAGTCGGCCACCACGATCAATATTGATTTATTTGACCCCAGACAACGTGAGGAGTACCTAGAAGAAGTATTTCTCTTTCTCGACAGTCGATCATCAACCTATCGACCTGAGATACCGGAACAAGTGCTAAACGATGGCATGAGCTACAGATCATCTGTGAGTCTAATGTCATATATCTACGGTTTAAGTATGATCTGAAATCGAAACAAAATAAAATATGTAGGTGGACCGCGGTTATGTTAGAAACACCGCAAAATATGCCACTTTTGTAGATAGCAATTGTGGAGCGAGCAAAAGGCTCACATATCCGATCGCTTCAAGAGAATTGACGCATAAATATCATTCTCATTTATTAAGAACAATCTTGCAAATGATTTGATTTTAATTTAAAGTTTATATATTCAAACGCACCCAAATTCTGGAATTGGACATAGATTTTCTGAAAAGCATCGGTAGACCACCTAGCTGCTACCCATGCCACCCAGATGCCAAGCGTACATCGTGATTGATTTTTATTGGACGGTACTTTTGTTCTGTTGCAAAGCACTTACATAAGGGGTCGGTTGTCCAATTTACATGAAAGGCGACAGTGGACAAAACAGTTGACGAATATGCACTAAGATGCGGGGGATGCCTGATATACTCGGGCAACTCCTGTACCAGTCCCAGACTAGCAGGCTTGCACTTTCGAGCACAAGGAAGGCCATCAATTGGTATAGACTTGAATGACACTGGCTCCCATTCTTTGATCGTATTTGAAAGACCATTCTGTCAACAGAAACATTAAAAATAGATTTCTTGTGTGGAGCAGGTAGTCGAATCTTTATTCTCATAAGTAGAAGTACCTCAAAATGGTCACGAAACTACTTCGTTCACATTGATCCCATAGATTCTGCAGTACCAAACCCCAGAAGTATGTTGTGGGACGATAGGCAGTCGGTTCCTCGAGTACGCGGACCGCTACACGTGTTCATTCTCCATACACATACAAGCAGATAAAAAATATATATCTATAAAATATAGCCATATGTGCACGCGAACATATGATCGGCGAAGCTCGTAAAGGCATGTACATGACTTCTAACATGTAATCAAGTATATACGTGGAAGAACAATTTTCCCCTCTCTTAGGAATATGAATGTTATGATGCTACTTTTGGCGTGCGGATTTTGGACAACCACAAATACTGTTCAAACAAACGTGTGATACCATACAATGAGAATTGACATATATGAGTGCGAATATCAGGGAATCACTAGCTGATCCTGTACTTCTGCGCTGTCACAACACGCATCTGTGCGTATACATAGTGCTACATTTACAAACAAAAAATACAAAAAAGGAAGAGACAGAAATAAGGATAACATGGTCACGATTATATTTGGACCCAGCATATGCCATTCAAGCAGAAGCCGGTTTTACTTAGTATTCATTCCGGAGCAAAGCGTCAGCAGGGACTGAGCAACCTCCACAAGCTGCGTCTTCCTAGCAGGGGTGATCCTCAAATTCGGGCTGTGCAAAATAACCAGGTGCGATGTTAGCGTACTATCGATTCCCGATCTTTTATATCGATAAGGAATCTCAAGCAGCATTTGTACAGAGCCTTGCTGAAAACATTCACGGAGACTTTCCTGCGTTGAAATAGCAATGTCGCGGCTATGTAACCAAAACAGTATTGATTGTGAGATACGACAACTGGTATTTGTTAATATCCCACATGTACAGTAGACGGGAGTGACCCACCTTAGCGTTCGTTTTAGCTTCTTGAGACCCTGATTCAAATGTTGCAACGCTTCATCGAGGTCCAGTAGGGCCTCATCAGTGTCTGTGGTATCGTCATCATCGTCTATGAGCATCGGTGATTTGGGAGACAAGTGCTTGTCCACACGAGCTCGCTTTGTGTTGCGGGTCTCTCGTTCCATCGATTTGCGTTGTTCTTTACTCTCGGCTACTTAGTGATGTATGCAATCGAATGGATTGGTGAGAGTGATTTCAATCATCGGTAACGAAATCTCGCATGCATCAGAATAGTGTCTCTATTTGACATTCGAGTCGACGCGGATGGCTGTATTCAACCAGGCAACTCCCCAGTTAGTATGTAGTGATCAAGGCATATACAACAAGGCAGAACACCTTTACTGCGCCTAACTTGTTGTCAAAGTTATGTTCGATGCCCTGTACCTACCTGAATTCGGAGTAGTGACGGAAGGGACATCCGAAGGACAAGCGTCGTCTTCCAAATCCGATTGTGGCGGCAGCGGCAACTGAAGAGGCTGTGGTAACAATCTAGCCTCGTGCCGCGCATTCTCTATATCCAGACATTCAACAAAGCGATCTCGAATAGTCGCAAATGTTGCTATTTTGTGTGTACGCCCTGATCGCGGGTGGGTGTGGTGAGAGGTCTGGCTGTTGGTATCAGTGGGCGTGTCTATTGTGTATATTGACTGCAATGGGGAGTTGCTGTGCGTCGCATGGGACGTCGGCGGTAAGGCGAAGGGGGTGTTGTTGATAAAGTCTACTACGTTTGAGCGCGATTCATCCGGCAGGAGCAATGGGACGAGAGTCTGCAAGAGTTTCAATATAAATAAACATCAGCTCATGAAGTACGTATACCTTGATTCTTTAGTAATGAAAAGTTTCACTACCAAAAAGAGTTAGCTCATGTTGTGTATATGCGATAATATCATATTCAACAGCCGTACCACAGTCAGGCAATCACCAAAGACTATACACACTGCTGGTGTAGTGATGCGGGCGATTTACGGCGTGCCCCTACAAAACATGCATTCCTACTTGAAAGTTACCAAGAAAGTACTGTGCCATGCCGGTAAGCATAGTGCACACAAAGTGCGTCTGCGAGGTCAGGTTTTGGTTGCAAAACAAAAAATCCCGAATCTGTTGTACTAGCTGATATACAAGGTACCGATAACTGAAGTATGGTGCCTTGAAGTATGATAGAACAACTGTCATCGCAATAAGACATAGCATAAGGGAGACATAATATCTATTAACATGTACTGTATCTTACCTCATAGTGTGTATACGACGCAAATTCTCGGAAGGCCTCCACGGCATAGTGCCATACTAGCCAGTCCGTGTCCACCAACACCCTCCGGTACAATCGCGCTATATGCGATTGGATCTTGGCCTGTCATATAAATAGTTAAGAGCACAGCAATGAACCAACCCAGAGAATGGTGCGATTCCAGATCGATTAAAGGTTCGCAGATAGCCGCCAACAGCAGCTGAGACCAGTCGAGACTGGAGTACTATTAAGCCACGGACATATATATATATA
>NW_014040312.1:2287-4612 GCF_001186125.1 Sphaeroforma arctica JP610 | reverse complement strand
TAAACCGTAATGACTGAAACCACAACAGGTTGGCGCCAAACTGAAGTCATTCGAGGGCTGGGCCAATCGTAGCATAGTGTTCGATACCAGCGGGCGAGACGCAATTGGTGAGGACTGCTACGCGATACACGATAGGAGAACCAGAAAAGAAAGGTTGCCTGCACGGTATTCCGCGGCAAGTGTTACTGGTCTATGATTGCACACAGGCGGAAACAACTGCAACAATAAACCAGTACACCACGTGAACAAGCATTGGGGATATGCACTTCAGCGAGTGCTACGACAAGTAATACTGATATATGATTGCGCACAGGCGGAAACAACTCAGCTATAATAAACCAGTACACCAAACATACTATGGGCGCATGAAATATAAAAATTAGCCGGTACACCAACAAATATTTAGTATTTTAAATATAGCATAAGCATGAAAGAAAATTTAAGTATAATAAATACGGTATGAGCCGGGGGTGGTGCACACAGCGAGAGATAACCTGCAAAGGGAAGGTGAGTCCGTTAATAAATAAGCGGACTCATTCTACACAGACACACAGCTTGCCGTAATGACTGGCTCTAGACTACAGAAGACGTTGCAAGTTACCACAAGTACACTTAAATAGTCAAGTAAGGCACAATCCACTATCTACATCATGCCTGAGGTAGCACCTACATAACTGAGCTACAGATACGTGCATGCTTGCCGTATGTGTGCATAGTGAGAAACAATCCCCATAGCTACAGTGCACGTCCATGACATTACAAGTTCTACACTTGCGTGTCTAGTGCAAACACTGATTACCCACCTTCAAGAGCATCTCCGGTGGTATCACGTCCATCACATAGCCAGACAGCCGGCACAATTGGCAGAAGAGCTCTTTTTTTGCTTCCTCGATGGGTGTGCAAGCCTGTACTTCGTTGTTCGTGTGCGTGTCGAACTGAGGAGCCTCCTTCGACTTCAATTGCAACACCTCCACTGCACCTGAGAGGGGCTGTAGGAACGTCTGCTGACGTTTCGATCGTTCTACTGGCGAATAGGGATGGCTAAGGATGTTTGCTCTACTCTCTATTGACGTGGCCTGCAGTTAATTATGTGATGGCAGTTTCATTTAAGTGTCTCAGCGTGACGCTTCTCGCGAAGTATGAATAGTGATGGAATATAAAAAGCTTGCACGATTAAGATCGGATGCGGTGCATAGGTACAATACTTTTATCGTCCAGGGAAAATTTGGCATTGCCTCAGTCGGGCGAGTAAGTCACTTCTCCGTAGCTAGAGACGACAAAACTACTTAAACGATGAACATATGTTACCCACGGCGAAGCAACCATCCTGATATACATAAACTCAAGACCTGAGTACATCGCTGGTGATCAACCACTATACAGTTGTTCCTTGCACGACTGCAGAGCAAATCACATTTGCGTATAACCAAGTCTCTATGTCCCTCTGATGCGGTACGGATACGTCGCAAAACTACAAGGACTAACGTACAAGCATTGCGACTTTGTAACTCACCGTTCGTGGCGTGTCTGCCTTTGAGGCAACTCCAGAAGGCTCAGCTTCAGCAGCCGCACTGGCATCCTGATGCGCAATCTGTATATCAGGACAAATAGATTTGCAATAAGCAAGTAACCGATAGGGCGACATGATTTCACGGACAATGCTAAGAGAGCGAGGTGAGCATGATCGAAAATAGTGGAGACATTAAACTACGAGAGCTTGGCGGCCATGAGATACAATGATTCATTCTGGCAGTCGTACTATATGCAACATAAAATCGAGACGAGCAATGCACGCATCAACCTTGTAATTGTTCGATTTGTTGTGGAGATCATAATTGGTATCGCAGGTAACATTTCAATCTATTTAAAGGCAAACAATTATAAACGTCGACATTGGTTGTGATGGTATAAAGTAAAGATCTCCCAACCATGAAACACACCAAAATTGAAAACGCGCCTGAAACGAACACTGTTCGTTGATTGTATAGTCTAATAGGAAAGTCCACATGCCCATTAAAAACGTACCAGTCTTGCAGCCTAATCTAAAAGGAACACTAAACATTGGTAGCATAGTACAATACTATAGATCACATGACCAATTAAAACATACCAACCCTAAAACCGAGTCCGAGAGAGACACAATACGCAGGCGGGTCATCACCACCACAACGTCCGGACGTTTGCGGGCCATTTGTGACAGTTCCTTCATGAACACGCGCTGTGGATACCTCAAAATAATGAGACTGTTAGTTTATACATATATATATATATATATATATAAGAAACATACACACACACACACACACACACACACAACAACACACA
>NW_014040312.1:0-2267 GCF_001186125.1 Sphaeroforma arctica JP610 | reverse complement strand
CACACATATATATATATATATATAATATTACACACACACACACACATATATATATATATATATATATATACATATACATATACATATATACATATATTTATATATATATATATATATATATATATGTATGTATATATATATATATATATATACATATATATACATATATATATATATATATTCTCTTAGATTATACATATATAAATCGCCGTACATGTGGGATGGGCCATTAGTGACACTTCCTTCATGGACACACGTTGTGAATACTTAACAGATTAAAACTCTGCCCGTTAACTATGCGACGTGTCGCTTTGGATCTAAGACCATCCTATGCATGCGAGCATCGCTACTCGGTCAACGTGACACTATTCGTGGTGTAGTGCACAGCGTCACACGGAAGAAAGTATCAGACGTAACTACGTCTGAACATTGTAGTTTAACTACGCTCGAGGCATGTAATTCGTCACCAAACCCATCACAACACTGTCATTCCAACAGGTGTTACGTAGTCGACTACTCTGGTACTACTGATAGAGTCATTATTTGATTGGCACGCGCTGTAAGTTCGTACCTGCGTCTCTCGTCTCAGTCATCATTCGATAGACAAGTGATGTCATTTCGTGATGTCATTTCGTCTTTAACATACAGCTATCGAAAACACACTTGTACACTAATCCGCCGTATCTACAGCACAAATCACAACACTCATGTACCCACAAACATTACTTTGTCACCGTCCCTGCACCGTAGGTTTCCCCCTACCGCTCAACTATCGGTACTAAAATTGGTCACTTATCCGCTTATATTTGCCGTACAAACCACTTAGCCGGTTTTGTACTAAATGGTACCTTGTCCACGTCTCTTGTCTCGGTCATCATTCGATTAATAAGCGCTGTGATCTCGTTCTCAACGTGATGATCCCTTGGGAGTGCAATAGCCTGAGTATTGTGCAGGAACAGACGGTACATATTGATCACTATGGAAACAGGACAACGGTATAAACATGAATATGGAAACACAACATATGGTATATACATCATTAAAGATATACATAAATGGTTTAAAAACTAATGTAGGGCATAATATTGGCTTAAAAGTATCAGGGTTCCAGATATATAGCTGTGCATGCGCTAAATTCTGCAGTAGTACCACTTCAATTCAGCAACAACAATTTGCGAGAGATATAAATCGGGATACACTGTAAAAATTTAAACGACTTTCCGTAGCCAGGCTATGAGGATTCTATACACACAATACAAGCACCGAAAACTCTAAACCCTATTTTTTTTCTTCAAACATTACATACATACACATCACCATACACACCACTTGAAGGAGAAGGCGGGAATGTTGTAGCACTGTCCCTGATGACCATCGCCGACTGAGATAGACCCACCAGTCACTGATAAGATACCTGACGGCAAACGATGTGCTTAACACGTGTGTGAAGAGATTGTGTTCCAGCCACCTGCAGTATACACGTGGAAACACATATTGTCAGGTATACGGTCTAAATGAGATGATATCCAGGTTTCGAGCAGAAACTCCCAATTCTCATAACAGACGATATAGTGTCGTATAATAGTACACATGGGTGATCCGAGCAACTTCGCCAATTTCGTCTTGGGGGTTGAGT
Source organism: Sphaeroforma arctica JP610 (assembly GCF_001186125.1). Taxonomy (NCBI): domain Eukaryota; class Ichthyosporea; order Ichthyophonida; genus Sphaeroforma; species Sphaeroforma arctica. Next base: position 631 of record NW_014040312.1, on the reverse strand, counting down.
AATGCATACACACATCAATCCCAGGCTCACCTAATACGGTCTTCGAAGGTCTCCTCCGTGCCATTGAACAGCAAGTTAACACTATGGGCACACAGAGCCGTCAACACGTGCGTGTAGATGCTTGTGTTCGTTGTACTGGATCCAACCATTCGTGGGTCACCGATAAGCGTGTAGAGGGATGGCCACAGAGAAAGTATTGCACTCAGTGCGCCATGCTCTTGATTTAAAAATAGATCATGTGTGGCGCTTGGAAGCGTATCCATCACGCATAGGAGCTGGCTCAGCATCACGACGTACGCCAGTTTGGCCTCTGAGACACCATGGCGTTGGTGCGTAAAGGTAGCGGTTGTGATTAGTGGCGCGTTTACAGAGAGAGTTTGAAGGGGAAAATGTATACTAGAAACTGTTTAATGTCATGTCGTGTCGAAGTTAACATATAGATATGGCGACATTGGGATCTGTAAAGGAGAAATACTTGTCGTTTTGGAGCTAACGTGCTAAACGCATAAGCCAATAAATATCGTCGATGCCAAGTCTACAAGCTGGGAGTGTGGGTCTAAAAAAGACGGCTGTGAGAAGCAGATCGATCGCCACATACAAACCCTGACAAACATATATATGTATTTATGTA
>NW_014040313.1:98463-102839 GCF_001186125.1 Sphaeroforma arctica JP610 | reverse complement strand
TATAACTATACATATATATAATATATATAGTAAATTTGTGTGTGTTTGTGTGAGTGTGTGTTCGTACGTGTGTATGGTTGCTTGTAGTAGCTTCATTCCCGGATAATGTGTTGGTGTGAGGTTTGTGGGCTGGCCGGATAAGTTCAGGTGAATGGGTATCACGGCTTGATTTGTGTGCACGGAAGTAGTTTATCATGAATACAGGATACACTTGTATATAGCATATGGTGGTGTACGTGTTTCAACTTTGCAAGCAAATCCAAAGTCTTTCGGGGCACAACAAATTCCTACTTCAGGTCTATCGATTGCATATTGTGAGGCGAACACTACAGTTTAATCTTGGACATGTATTGGTATATGATAAATATACGGCACCTGCTTCCCAAGGATGCGGATGCCCGTGAAGAAAGGTGTTTCGCAGTCCTCAGGCGGTCTAGTACCAGATACTTGAGCATATTCTGATGTCTTCTGTTACATATATTTATCACAACTGTGATGATCACCTGTTCAATATAAATATATATATATATATATAGCAACTTCAAATATCGTCAAGAGAGGGTTTTCACTGTTTTCCGCATTATAGACACTTAAATAAATAAATAAAATAAATAAAATAAGTTGTAGACTGTAGTGTGTAGACTGTGCTGTAGACTGTAGACTGTAGAGCCTTTTTAGTCATCGCTATATTTCAAAAATGGAAAATGGAGTGTTTTGGCGGCCGAACGAACAAGAAAAATTATTCTGATAATCAGACATAGCCTTTTTCTTGTGAACAAATCAGAGGCGGGCGACTACATATGTAATATTTGTTTCCTCCGAAGCAGGTCTCACCGTTTTAAAACGCGTAGATTTCGATGCGTTAGAGCTTAACTTTGATCGTGTTCGTCAGTTGGTAGACATCATGTATATGAGATCTCCCTCCCCCCACTCTTATTGTGGTCTGAGGTTCCGCCAAATAAAGTATCAATTTGAACTTTACCCAACTGAAAATCGGATAGGTTTTCGGGTGGTCGGACAGTTCCCGGATGTTAGTTTGGTGTGTTATAAGTGATCAGTGACAGATGACACTGATGGGATTCAGACAGTGTCGCAATGATCACTACCGCCAACATACCAACTGACAACCGCGAACAGTCGTATCCGACAGCCCGGCTGATTTTCAGCTAAATATATGCCTTTAACGTGTAGATGAGGTTACACTTGGAACGTTTACAATATTGTAAATACACATATGTAAGTATATTGAGGCCTGTAATCCGAAGACGGATCAAGCTGTGAGTCCGGTAAATATTTATCTCTGTCCTGAATTCGGTTCTACCGTCCTGTCGGGGCGTTCACCATACATAACCAGTCCAGACTCTAGACCCCCGACTCCAGAGGCTCCAGCAGAAACTAAGTCTCTCTCTCTCTCTCTCTCTCTCTCGCGCGCGCGCGGTGCATGTCCTTACTCTCCTGCCGTATATAAATAGCCTTTTAGGAGTCTATGAGAATATTGTTTAATTTTTGTGTTCTCCCTCCTCTCACGCGTGGACTGTGGATAGTGTGGAGTCGTGTGTGACTGTGTGTTGTGTTGAACTTTTACACATCGCCTCGGGCGCCTCCTACAAAATAACATTACATACATACATAAATGAAGCCCTAAACCCACCTAATTAAAGTCCTAAAACCAATACAATCATACACATAGCCTCTTAACAAAGCATGGCCTCTTGATTAGGGTTTGCGCAATTTACGATTTTATATTCCAGAGCGCATAGCTCGATTATAAGCAAGTGGGTCCAGACTCCAGAGGGCCAAACAAAAAGAACACATACAGTCGAACTAAAACCCCAATACTCTGCTAATCCAATAGAATCGATCTTTTCAAGACTGCATTGGTTGTTCGTGTTAATCGTGTCTACTGTCTGCCTCTGCAGTCTGTACTCTGTAGTTCTGCAGTCTGCACTCTGCACTGTCTGCACCTCGGCACTCTGCCGCCGTGCGCCCGTGCCCCGCCCATGATACAACACAATAATATACGACATCAAAAATTTACAACGCACATAGGCCTAGTGGCCAGTAAAAAGGAAAGAATATTCCACAGTCTCGCATTCAGAATTCTCGACGATGATGTGCAATTGTGCATCATCATCATCTTTTATTATTTTTTATTTATAGCAATAAAAAGCTCATTTGTATGTAGCCTAAATTACTGAGAGAGTGTATGTATTTTACATTGTCACAAGTTTCTATTTCAGAAAGGCTATGGTCACAACTCAAAAGTATTTTCTAATATGAAAAGCTTCGCGCGATATAGATTATGTGCACACCGACACAGTTCATACAATCATATAGTCAGTATATATTTACGTAGAACTATATCAATATACATAAGTAAATACATCATGGTGGCGGCAGCAACGGTTGATTCTAATGAAAGATGTTGTGTGATAGAGAAGAAGAAGGCCTGTGGGAAGCCTGCAAGTCTATATAACTTTCCCAAGAGGTTAGCGAGGATTGCTCAGACAAAGCAATTAGGACTAGAGGTAAATGAGTCTCATGATATATATATAGTAAATATGAGTGTGTGTAGTTATGGACTTTCGTACATATTTACAACAATATTGTCCTGTGTTTGTCACACTTGACTTGAACGTTGTTGTCTTCCCTGTCTCTAGTAGGGCCGTTTTCGGTTTTGTTGGTAGATTTGGGTACAAATAACTTAGCTCTGTTCGTTCGAGTTTTGCATATTAAGCATATTAAGCACTTGTTGCTCTAGCTTTCGATTCTTGAATATATTCCTCATCCGGTTGGAATTTGCGTAAACTCCTGTGCTCTGCCTTTTTAGATTTCAATCGTGTATCGTATTATGAAGACGAACGCTGATTACTGACCTAAACGGTTTGAAATGTGATTAATTTAAGTACAAGTAATACATGAGTTTCTCATGTTTGCTTCTGGCCTCGTAGTTCCAAGATTTGAATTGTTACGGTGTCAAGAGAATCGCATCTATATTTGTACTGGCTCATGATACTGGTTTATAGTTCTGGTCCAAGAGTTGTGTATAGACAGATGATATTCGACTTGATCGACGCTTTGTTGTGTATGTGTTGAAATTGTATTTGTTAGTCACTCAGGATGTAAACTACTTACATTGAAGTTGTATTCTATAGTTCTCGGGTGTTAAGCTCTTATTGTCTTTTTAAATATGTGTCGACTTGCAAGTTCGGTGTATTGGACAAGTCAAAATATTTTCTTTACAGAATAAAGGTTCTCAGTAATGAAAATATGTATCGCTTTGTAGCTATGTGTATGTGTGTGCTTGACGAAGTGTGTATGTGTGTGCTTGTTCATGTATATTATATTTACACATTTATGCCCGCATTTGCACGAACACGCATATTAAATCTCATTCCGGTGTCTTATGTCTCAAATCTATACTCAATTCAGATATGACTGTTGAAATATATATATATATGTGTGTGTGTGTGTGTGTATGTATGTATGTATGTACGTATGTGTGTATATGAATTTATATATATATATATGTGTATGTGTGTGTGTGTAGATATCTATATATTTATATATATACATGTGTGTGTGTGTGTGTGTGTTTATTTATGTATGTATATATATGTGTGTATGTATGTATGTAAGTATGTATCTTTGTATATATATATGTATATACATATATATATATGTGTGTGTGTGTGTGTGTGTTTATTTATGTATGTATATATATGTGTGTATGTATGTATGTAAGTATGTGTGTATGTATGTATGTAAGTATGTATCTTTGTATATATATATGTGTGTGTGTGTGTGTATATATTTATATATATATGTGTGTGTGTGTTGTGACCGGGTGAGTGTTAGTGTGTGCATGTATATATGTTTTGATTTATACAAATATGTATCTTTACATGCACGTGTTTATACGTATAAATGGTTCATAAACACGTGTTTTTATCATACGTATAACGTATAACATATATATTTATCTGATACAAATTTGTGTATATACTTGCACTCGTGGTTGTGCTTGCATATATATTCATATACATATATATCTCCCTTATATTTTTATTTGTAGGTATATATATTTATTTATATGTATATTTGCTTATATATAATTATACCTTTATATATATATATATATACATTAATATATATATATATATATGTAATTATATAATGATCTATATATATGTGTGTGCGTATTATGTATATCTATATCTATATCTATGTATGTATGTATGTATGTATATATATTTATATGTGTGTGTGTGTATACATATATATATGTGTGTATATATATATATATATATATATATGTATATATATTGTGTGTGTGTGTATGTATGTATGTATTTATATATGTATGTATCTGTATA
>NW_014040313.1:88463-97614 GCF_001186125.1 Sphaeroforma arctica JP610 | reverse complement strand
GTGTGTGTGTGTGTGTGTGTGTGTGTGTGTGTGTGTGTGTGTGTGTGTGTGTGTGTGTGTGTGTGTGTGTGTGTGTGTGTGGTATGTGTGTGTGTGTGTGTTTGTGTGTGTGTGTTGTGTGTGTGTGAGTGTGTGTGCGCGTACACGCGTGTGTGCGTGTGTTTGTGTGTGTGTGTATGTGTGTGTATGTAAATGTATATGTAAATGTATATGTATATGTATATGTATACAAGCCTGATGATAACTTTAATATTAACTCTATAAAGTTATGAACAATTATTCCTAGTTGCCTTTATTATATTCATATCTGTGACTCTGTGACGTCTGCGTACGTATACATACTTCATAAATAACATATGTATATAAAGTTGTTGTTTTTTGAGAGAAATATATAAATATAAGCATAGTGAGAACAAATTTGTAATACACGATTCACATTGTCGCGCCAAATATTTACCAAATTTGAGGCCAATCCGGTTCAACAAGTCTAGAATCAATCTGCGACTCCCTGAGCGTCCTGAGACCTGAGGACTCAAACGCGAACGAATGGTGGTCCTAATTTTCAAGGGCCAACACTACATAGCCCACTAGCATTCAATGATCACTGATCAGGCTCTGACTTTCACGAGCCACTACTACTACTACTCTCTAGAGAGAGAGCAGGCACTGTACTGTGAAGCCTCACTAGAAAAAGGCTCTCATAACAAAGACCACCACATATGCACCTGAAGGCTGAAGGCCCTGAACTTTGAAGAGCCATTAGTATTACGCCCTGACTTTGAAGGGCCACTGGAACAGTGGAATTGGCCCTCTGACTTTGAAGGGCCACTGGAACAGTGGAATTGGCCCTCTGACTTTGAAGGGCCACTGGAATCCGAATTAGGCCTTAGTGACTTTACAAACAGTCAAACACGCGACTAAGGTCAGTCCCTGACTTTGCAATGGCCACTAGAATCAGGCTCTGACTTTTCAAGGGGCATTAGAAATCAGGCCCTGAGACCTGAGTTCTCGCTGCGTAGTTAACCAGAGGAGGAGGGGCTTTTTCTGATCTTCTCATCAAAACGTCAAGAAGGTCACATTTTTAGATTTGACATTTTTTCAAGAGAGGTAAATATGGAGGACAAGCCGAAGGAAAAACACTTTGGATGATTCGAGTCTAAATTCGTCTACTTCTTGTATTCTTTTAAAAGCAATCACATATGGAGCACGATGGTTATATAGCAATTCGCATGATGATTATTTCAATATGCACAAGACGTGCTACACTATTTGCGGGTCTACTGGTGTGTTTTATTTCGCTGGTCGCGTTTACAGTGGACATCAATAGCTTGAGTGAGCAGCTGTTAGATAGCAAGCTGCGAGGGACTTTTCTCTCGAATATCGATACGGCGTTGGATTGCTCAAAAAGCCATGCGTGCTCCATCATGGATAGTATAAACCCGGATCTCTTAGTGGTATCAGTCTGCACTGGTAATACCACACAAAGGTACGGCGGGCTCACCACCTCGTCCCTGAATCTTATGGCACACTCGCATCATTTCAAAACAGTGGTGCTACGTGAGACACCGGCGTCGCCGAGGCACGCGCGCTGGAGTAAAGTAGAAATAGCTGAACGCTTAATTAATAGTATACCAGCGTCACAAGCTGAAATTATAATGGTACTAGATTGCGATGCTATGTTCGCCACTTTAGATATCAATCCTAGGGAGCGAGTCGCATCGTTATTGGAGGGAAAGACCTTCTTAGCCGCAAACCACCAGCACGAACACAATGCAGAATGTGCGCGCGCAGACGACAAGTTTGTTATAGATCAATTGATTGCGTATGACCAAAACGTCAGTGCAATTCAAAACTGTGTGCCAAACTCCGGTTCTTGGGCCGTACGCAACAATGCGAAAGGGGCCGAGCTGATCCATGAATGGCTGAAGTCATATGACTTGGGTGATAAGGAAAAAGGGCAATTCTGGATGCGGAAAGAAACAAATCTCTTCTTGTTTGATCAAGGAGGATTTATCAAACATATATGGAAGCGGTACTATAAGGAGATACAGCTTGTATCTGGATTCGAATTCAACAGGCGCGTTAATTTCATTTCCAGAAAAATAGCTAACTCAAGTTCCAATAATCCTCTATTCAAGGAGTCGTTTATAGTGCACGGCGTTGGACACGGAGATAAGTTTAAATTTCTAGTGCCCTATTACAAAGATCTGGTACTACAATCTACTGGCGATTTGAGGTGAGCTCTATACCAGTTAAAACTAATTATTAGTGTGCCGTGGGGGATCTCCAGCGGTGTCTAAGCCGTGCAACAGTGTACCGATTTAACTTTATTTACAAGAATTCTAACATCGGTTGATTCAAAAGTTCCGTGAGTCCACCAACGACGAAGTCAGCCATCTGCACGGCTTGTTAACGAAAATAATGTTCATATATCTTGACGCCATATCGCCAATCGTAAGCTTCAAATCCTGGTGTCCTGGAAAGCACTCCATATTATTAGTAGTGAGAGAGAAAAAGTATACCAATAAAAAGTAGGAACTCTCACGTGGCGATAGATATTGAAGCCGACTAACTATGTGCGATTGAATGGCCCTGAATCTGACTTCGGATATCCAACTATACTTTCCTTGTTTTATTTTTATACATCTATAGTATATATATATATATACATATACATATATTTATCTATATATCTATATATATATACATCTATATATATATATCTATATATCTATATATCTATATATCTATATATCTATATATCTATATATATATTTATACATATATATATATATATATCTTTATCGATCTGTCTGTCTATCTATCTGTCTGTCTATATCTATCTATCTATCTATTGATCTATCTATACATCTATCTATGTCTATCTATATTTCTCTTTCTATATATCTATCTTTCTATATATCTATCTATATTTATATCTATATATATATATATATATATATATATATATATATATATATATATATATATTTGTCTATAATAGCTTTATTAAGCTCTCCTACCTAATAAGTGTACATCTCGAAGACTCTGTCGTGGGGGAGAAGAAAATATGACAGCGTGATCATATGGAAATCCAGAACGTTCGGTATGGATTGAGAAACCTTATGCAAGGACTGTGTTCGTTCGCGGATTTGAGTTGGAGGCAGCACAAAGTAAATCTATCGATATGTATAAACTGTTCCCAGTTGTCGTGTCTTCACTGTGTGTGGATGCATAATTCCAGGGATGGGATGCATATGTAAAACTGCAAACTGAATAAAAACGGCACCAAAAAGAAATACAGGGTGAGAAGGGTGGCCAAGGGTGAGAATAAGAAAGAAATACAGGATGAGGGACAGTATACACTATCCTCGTCCTTAAATATACACAACAACTTGAATGTATATTCAAAGACGAATAGAGTAAGAACAGTGCCACAGCATAAAATAATTCAGTGCTGTTGCGTCATATCAACAGTTATAACATACATAACAGCGCAAACTTTGATGCTGTTGCTCTAATCTACTCCCAGCACCACAATAGTATTGACAGAGTGAGAATCCTTCTCTAATAGTATTTGTTTCGATCATTTCTATGAAGTCCACGCCGTTTACACCGAAAACTCTCCTTTCAAAATAAATTGAAACGGTGGTCGGCATCATTAGGGTCCGTTACCGAGCGGTAGGGCGACAGCGAGGCCAGTTCGATGCAGACTGAGTAAACTTTGGGTCAGCTCTCTGCAGAAGGTCTGACACGCACAAACTGTCTGCGCACTAGTGTGATGCTCTCAAAGTTGTTCATGGCGTTAAGAATCATGACCAGACTTGGTGGGATACTTCAGGTTTCCACAGCATCGAGTAAGTGTGCGTGGGGGAAGTCGAAGATGAGCTGGTCGATGTAATGAGGGCTCACAATCAGCACGCGGCTGGCTTGCTCAAAGATGAAAGAGTCTGAACCCAGAGTCTTATTGGTAGCTCGACATGCGCCTATTAGCCAGTATGTGACAAGTAGTGCGCGCCATCATGGAAATAATCTGCTTGCAGGAGCTGGAGGATCTAAGGGTCGATGATCTTGGATTGTTCCAGATCGCGCGTGCCGTATTGCTTACTCTATAGTTGTACATAACCCTGGATAGCGTGGCGCCAGGCAGACGGAGGTGTTATCTCAGTATGATAAGACCGTTGGATCGACAGAGATTGCTTGTCACCGCACGGATCTTCTTCACCTAGTCGAGGGACACCCCTTGACGGCAGCGGTAAAAGAGAAAGGCCCTAAGATAATCTGGTTTGGGTACCATGGCGGTGATGCAAATGAGCAAAGGCATAGTTACGCTGCGTGCCGGAGGCAATTACATCATTGTTGTGGGAGTCTTGGCACTCGGTCATTGCCGAAATGATTGTAGAGAATTGTGGCATAGACTCTTGTTGAAGATACAGCAATGCCCAACACTTTTGCAACCGGTGCTGAGTAGTGGACGGTGCCAGCTTCCAGAATTTCTATGACCTTGCTGTTCCGTACTATGAGAGGCCACCAGAGAGTTTCGGTCTACACTGGCACTATGATGACCGTCGAGCTGTTCCAAAACAAGACCTAACATTGTCTCCGGAAGGTGGGGGAACAGTAATTCTAGGGACTGGTCCCACTTGTGTTGTGTTGTCGTGAAACAAGGGATTTACAAAAGCTACTTGGTCCTGGTGACTTTTCCTTCAAGTAGTAACTTTCGGGATAGGATCGCTCAGAGGGTTTTGGAGAGATCTTCCATTTGCTGAAGAGACAAAGCACCGTCTCTGACTGGACTCTCCAGTGATACTGGATGAGGCTCTCTAATCTTCCGTGGCAAGGTTGAGTTTGCCTGATAGGTATCCCAGAGATACCGGCCGCAGGACACTGTTCTGGTGGCAGAACCAGACCAGACACCTCAGCTGCGCGTTTATCAGCCTGGACTGGCTGTGGTACTGCTATCGGTGAGCCACATCAGGGGAATTGTGCCTACGTTCTGCGTTCTGTGAAGAAGAAAAATCAAACGCTAAAACAAGAGTCTTAAATTCGAGGACTGCGATGCGTCACCTCTGTTCTGTACGGCATCAGAGACCTGCGAAAGTTGTCGTGGTCTGCTGCCAAAACAGTATCGTCCCGGAATTCATCTTGGAGGAGTCCGAGGTCAGTGTTTCTCTGTGTTCCGGGAGCCAGATTGATCCCGTCTGGAAAATGGACACCAGTTGGCATGTTTGTTCTATCTTTTGAACATGGCCCCCGAGAGCCAAATGTGGCGGGTCTTTATCCATGGAGTCAACTGCTGAATGTCGGCGATAAATGGGCGTTGTCCCAAGATTGAGAATCCTCCCCGCAGCAGTAGGCAGCCGCAAAAAAAGATTGCGACAGTTGTATTTGAATCCTGCGCTGGTTACGTAGGCCCAGGGAAAAGATCTGCTTGGATTTCTGGAGTAGTTTGGCCTTGAACTCCGAAGTCATTTCGATGGTGTTGAGCACAAGGTCGATTGTTACTCCCAAGTGCTACAATCTTGACACTGGAAACTCCCAGTAGCCCTTCGGATCAATAAATACTGTTCGTGTCTCACATCCACCGCAGAGTGGTATATTTGCGGATATTGGTCCACTCAACTGACAGACAAAGTTGAGTGGTACACTAGCGCAGAACGGTTCACTTTACGAACCAGCATAGTAGAATATTGCACTTGCTGAGAGTGTGCCACTTACATATGTGCATACGCAACAAAGTGGCTCACTTGTTTAGGAACAACGAGCAGCCGATCAATGCAAGATACTTACCACACCCCAGGGAGGCGTGCCATACCCAACGCACCCTTCAGTTCTACCTGTGAGCCTATCCGACACTAATATTTGTAGCGAATACACCAGTGTTACCGAGAACTCACCCCGTGATCTAGGTATCACACTGGCTATGAAGCACAATGAAATTATGAAGCCACTGATAGGAAGTTAGCAGGTGGTGCATGCGCAATGTTTAAAGACCTCACGATATGCAGACGTTCAGTGAAACTAGTATTTTTGGTATCGGACCACAAGCCTTTAAAATCCATGATCAAGCACCCGGAACAATACATGCAGGAAGATACGGCGCCCAACAGCAGATATTTAAGGGTTATGGCAATCATTGATGAAGTCGAGGTTGACATGCGATATATACCTGGTTGTGTCTGACGGTATTTGGCGATCATTTCTCCCGTGTATCCAGTCCTACAACCCATAGTACATCACCGTGTCGATTGGAAGCCGACACTGGACCAGTCAGTATCATAACAAATTGCAGTCGTGATACTAGTTGGTCCACTGTATCACCAGCGAGTACCGTGGCATGTATCAATGGATCACGACGAACCAGACCTTGGGCTTTGAATTCATTATGGATGAATTTTTCACGATAAATCTATGGTTACTTCGATGTCGAACTCTTCGCGAGCAAGGATAATCATATCTACACTACCGCTGATCGTACAAGAGCTTGAGGCAATGAGGTTACGCCACATATTGGCATACACCAACAGCCCGTGGTCTCTAAATACATCGTATTCTATTGGCTTTCGAACACATCCCTGACACTGCGGTATTCATGGTGGTCCCTTTCTTTCCTAGTGCTGTTTGGATAGTTCTGTATTTCACTTTGATTATAGACGTACCTCTCAATTTTTCCCATCATTCCGATACTTTCATTCACCGTGGGAACCGCATTGTGGGTCTCCTCCCTTAGAAGTACACATTAATGATCAAGTTAGCGGGTGGTCGTACACGACCACCGATTATTGTCCCAAACTAGTCTTAACAACACCTGGGGTTGTCAGGTCCCCCACCCGCTCTCAGTATGTTGGGGTACGAAATACTCCCGTGTTTCACAAATGACAGGCGTCCACCCACTCCGGAGGATTTATTTATCGTTGTATGATGTTATCGACATGGCTCCCCTATGGCTCCCCTCGAGCGAGCACAAGAGTCCGCCCAGCAGTCGCAGACCAATACGCGCACATGGTGGTGGCGCGCTCCACAAATACCGGTGGATTTAGGAGTATCACCAGTGGATAATGCACAGTTTCCGAGGGATAAAGTTACCCAGCCATCATTGCCCTACCCCAAGGATTGGACATCTGCAGATGTAAGTTTCGGTCTATCAAGGCGATATTAACGCCTTAGAGTAATTAAACGCTTAGGTTAAGTCTAAGTATAATTAAATTCAAAGTATATAAACGAAACGAGTCTTTTAGTAAAGTTAGGTATGCCTCGTGAAAACAGCAATACTCCGAGGGATTGTGAGGCTGAGACATTGCCTATATATGATCCTCTCAGTACTGTTTTCGCCGAAGAGATTCTATTTAGTGTTTCGTTGTCGCTCTATTAGAAACTATGATATGTTTCGTTGAGGCGAATCCGAGAGACTCATAAAATCCTATCTTTAGAAAAAAAGAATAGAAAAAGAAAAAAATACTCTTGATATCCATAGTTATTGCATTAACCAATAACTTGCCACTTCTCAAGAATTACCGACTTAGCCTTCATCAGACTGGCACATCTGGTTGGCTGAACGGAGGATGAACTAAGCAACGCTAATAGTCCTTAGAAACCTATTTTCGGTTAAGCCATCTCGCTACCGAAGTATTCAGATATAAATAGATTTGGAAGGTAAATGTAGTTATGATATTTTACTGGGGCCTTTTTTTGGCCTTGTCCCAAGTATCTGATATGTAAAATGGAAAAGGTATTTAATTAATAAAAACAGTTAAAACCCATTTTAAGAGTTTACGTATTTTTAAGAGTACGTGTTACGTACTATTAAGAGTACGTTTATATTACAAGATTCTAATGTGGAGGCTCGGCTTTTACACAGCCCCCACCCAGCTTTGAGACCCAGGAGAAGCAATTTGCTCACTCAAGCTGATTGTGGGTCAAAAAGCGAGAAAGGAAAACGGGTCGAAAACATTAAGTAGCATAACGTATAGTTAATTATTCTCAGGCGGAGAAGTTAAGTGTTCTCGGTTACCCTGTGAGTTTTAGGTTTAGATCCAGTAGGTCCGTGGTGGTCGACTGGACGTTTCTTACGCTTCAATGTTTTTTGAACATACGAAGGATGAGCAGTAAAGCTCGGGATAAATGCTGTTGGCGGGTAAGTTTTAACTTCTGTACCTTCAGACGATGGGAACATGTTATCTTTTTCAGCCTGTGACTTATGTAGGCGTTTACGTCATTTTCTGTTAAAGGCCTTTAAATAGTCCTGATTGTCAAAAGCGTCTGAAGTTAATTCAGCGATTGTACCGTCTATAAAGCGTGTACGATAGTATGTATATCCACCTTTATCCGTTCGCCATATAGTATCTTTGAATTCGGGGCGGTCAAGAGGTGCAGTAGAATCATGTCTTCTTGCGAGAATAATCTCAGTAGTCGGAATTCGACTAGAACCTTTATTTAAAGCACTATATACGTCGGGGTTATTGACCTCATAGGTTCCACTTTTAGTGTCGGCTGCAGAGATTATATATGGTCCTATCCATTTCGATGTTAATACAGTTGCATCGGATTTACGTTGATGGATGTTAACTCTGTCTCCAACCTGATACTCTGCTATCTTTTTGGTAGCATTCCTTCTATTTTGCCTTTTTAATAAGGCCACTTACGTATCTCTCGCCAGCAAGGATATACAACGTTGTGTATGCGTTTTACATTCTCTAACCATGGTAACTCATGATGATCAGGTTCATTATTGTTAAAAGGTATTTGTAACTCACTTTATCTGCCACGAAAATAGTGAGCGGGTGTTGTTCCTGTAACCGTGTAAAAGTTGGTCTCCTCTAGACTGACTAGACGATACCAAGACGTTTACGTTAATAAGACAATACGTTACTACGTTACTACGTTAAAATGCAAAATGTTAAATAAGTTTAGCTTCAGCCCTTGGTAATGAGCAAAAGATTAGGGGGGTTTAGACTGAGACTATTGTCTATATGCTCCGCTCTAATCACTCACTACTTCGGTCTAGATTTATTTCCATTTTAGTTACTAAGATCAGATATCATTCCATTGAACGCTTAGTTTACATTTCACGCCTCGAAACAGTCACCTAATCAAATTATCCAATAAAATACCTCTAATAATAAAATCAAAACACCAAGCTGGTGCAGTATAC